>NC_064752.1:7084362-7384362 GCF_011397635.1 Epinephelus fuscoguttatus | reverse complement strand
TCTAAAGCAAGGCCCTTGCTATAGATATATATATATATAAAAGCATAATTATAAGGTTATGAAAACCAAATTTATTTTATAGCGATCATACACTTGTATAAACATATTAATGGGTAGAATATTCAGATTCAGATTCAGATTGACAATAAACCATGCCAAATATTACACACTGGCCCTTTAATGTTTGTTTTTTTTGTTGGTAGGACATGATTTTTCCCAGTCCTCAAGAATGGCTGAATTATTTGAACTGGCAGGCTAATAATAAGCAAAAGCCTAGCCCTAGATTAACAACAGGTATCTTCAAGACTATCTGAAATATGGGATCACAATGGTAAACTAACTGCTGTCTCTCCTTCCACATCTCTTGTTTCTAATTCTTTTTCTTGTATTATAGTCTCTTGTATTTTAATATTCAATATTCTTGCTCTATTTTATATGTCCCCTTCTTTTTCTGTCTCCTCTCATCTCCTCTGGCACCTTGTCGGTCCCCCATCGCCAGGTGAACCAATCAGAAGCAGTGAATTTGCAAAGCAATCCTGGCTCAGCCAATTACAAGAGGCGGGAGATTTGGCTGAGAACTTGACTTCCCCAGAGTTTCTTGCAACAACAGGTAGGTTCAAGGTTATGAGAGTTAATACACACACACACACACACACACACACACACAGCCTGAAGCACACTGGCTTCTTGCCCAAATAAAAGATCAAATTAGATTTGCGAGAGAGGAGCTCAGCTAAGGGAAGGAGAAAGACAATGAGAGGGTATCCCGTGGAGGAGGACTGGTGTGTGAGTGTGTGTGAGTGTGTGTGACTGTGCGTGTGTGTGTGTGTGTGTGTGTGCACGCGTGTGTGTTGAAGAGAAATTGAGAGAAAGTGAGTAAATGTCTAAATCCAACTCTGGGAGACCTAGAAACAAAAACAGGGGCTGCTCAACAAAGCTTTCTGATGAATATGAGCTGACACATTAAACCACATGCTTAACAGGCATGTTCGATATTTCAAAAAACCAACCACTAACACAGAATCCTCAAGCTGAACTGCAAATACAAAATCATCAGTGTCACTTACAGAATTAGCAGCTTTTTGCTCTGGAACTCTCCTCACTGTCCACAGGGCGATCATCTGTTGATTGACAAGACTACATTTATTTAGAATCCTTAAAAGTGAGCTGAGGAGGGTCACAGACAGTGCCATAACACCATGGAGCTCTAAGGAGTGATGAGTATATAATACTGAGTCCATGACTGTGAAAAAAGCAACAAAGTGATTTGTTGTTCCTGTGTTGAATGCTTAGCATTCACTTCTGAAGGGTTTTGTATGGACAGGTGATTAACGTGAGGAATTACAGAGTCAGCCTAAACTCAATCTGGAAATCCATTGGTAAAAAAAAAAAAAAAAAATAAATAAATAAATACATTTCTTTCTTCCTTTACCACTGGAGGCACTGCCCAGTAGTTTTTCAACTAACAGAAGTGCAGGGGCCTCGGGGATCGCTCACCCCCTTCACTTCCGGCAGTGTATAAAAACTCCGGTTCGGAGTATAGAAACGTTGCAGCTCATTTTTTTGTTGTTGTTGTTGTTGTTTTTTTATCTGTTTTGGACCCCAGGGAGACTAGCTTGTCACCTAGGTGGCAGCTAATGGGGATCCTTTTAATAAACAAATAAAATAAATGCCCTTTTTTTCCTGTCGTGAGGAGTGGAAGGTGTGCTGGTGGATGCACGATGCTTGTAACGGCCAATTTCCACCAGATGCGTGTTGGATGCGTCTGCGCTCTGGCACGGCAGCGGAGCCAATAGGATTCAATTCTAGTCAATGTGTGTGTTTCCACTGGCTGCGGCTGTGCTGCGTTCCGGCTCCGTCTCAGCTCCGGCAATCCGGAGCCCTCCGCAACAGATACACAGGACTTCTATTTTTGCCGGACGCCGGAGCACAACGCAGCAATTCAGCACAGAGCAGATCGTGCAGGAAGTCGTGCACAGAAACAAAATAAAACATCCGGTTAACTTTCAAAATAAAATACACAGTGTTCACGGTGGATCATATTTCCCTGCGCTACACCTTGAAAACTACATAATGGGCAGAGGCAGGCCTGAAGTCAACAGGTCAGAGGTTTTCAGACGTCATTTCACCCCGTTAACACCATGGACAAGGAGATATTAATCCTGGCAGTGCACTGAGATGTCTTCTGGCGGAGCTGCACCGCTCTGCACAGCAAACGCAGCCGGTGGGTATTGACGGACAGTGGAGAACACAGCGGATAACCAGCACTGCCATTCCGCAATGGACACGCATCCAGTGGAAATCCGGCGTAAGTTGTGCTGTTGTCCATGTTTTTCACGTTGACGAGAGGGCGTTTTGGGTGGAGCGGTCGCCACGGACGCAGAGCTTGCTGTTTCTGTAGGTACACATTTCCTGAGGACACCTGCACGTCTCAGCCCCGCCCCCTCCATTGTGATTGGCTAAAGTACAGCATCGTTCAACCTCAAAGCCCCCCCCCCTCCGTAGTTGTCTTTCACACAGGGCTGCCGACAGATTCTACAATGCAAATTGCAGAATCTGTTTTGAGAGATTAGCCTAAACTGAACCGATGTCATTCAGTGGGCCTACTTATGGTAGGAGCACAAGTGTCAAAGAAAACGGACCAAATCAACAAAAAACGCTTTGTTTCTGAAACACTCTTGGTGTGCTATGACACCGTGCAGAGTACGAAACAAAACTGAGTCAAAGCAATGCAGCACAGCTGTGCCCAATGGCATTGTCCATCCCAGCTCCCTTACAGTCACGATGGCGGCAAAGATAACATTCATCTTGTCTTGTGCCTTACTTTAGTGGATCATAATATATCAGGTACAGAATCAATCTGGAGATGTTCCATTTCAAAATAGGTGCTTTTACTGTTATTAAACAGTATGATGTTTTTGGTGGGCGGGGCTTAGCTAAACAATTCTCCATAGGCATTAGCTAGCTAGCAAGTTCTGTTGGCTTGTTTTTGACAGTGGAGGAAGATGATGCAAGTGGTGCGTTCAGAAATACTCGTTCCGAGTGCAAGACGCACTCTGGCAAAAACTGGACCATTCTTACCATTCAGTTATTCAGAGCACCACACTCTGGGAGTGGCAGAGTGTACTCTGGGTACTCTGTCTGTGGAGAGAGAGCAGCAAAGCACCAAGCGGGGTGAGTGTGTGATTATCTTAACAGTTTGTTAATTTATATAGAAATATAACACTCAATTTCTTCGACCAACAGGGCTCTCATTTTAGTGTAGATCCTCAGACTGGATTTACGAACGCACCATGTCAGGTCACTCACTCTTCAGGACCGCCAGTGTTATTTGAATAAGTAAACACTGACCAGCGGGACCCGACTGGCCGACCCGTATGCTCTCACTCAGTGGATGGATGATGTCACAGGAAGCTTTGTGGTTGATTACTAAGCCAATCTCACAAAGGAGGACAACACTTGAACAGTTTCCTCCAGTTTGTTCAGCTATCAAAGCTAAAAGTTAGCATTATGGAGAAATCCAGTATTCCTCTTAATCCCTCCCCAGTTTCTGATGAGGTGGACATGATACCTCTTAATACACCACTCTATTGAGTCTATTTGGTGAGTTGTGTTTTGCAGTATATTTCAAATCACTTTCATTTCATCTTGAGGTAACCTGCCCCTTCAGTTAGTAATCTCCAACATTTACTGAAACGACTTTCATCTCACACTCAAACAACCATGCTTTTTAAGAGCATCGCGTTGAATTTACAGCTGGTGGAGAAAACTTGTCTTTGTCCCTTCCATGGTGAACTTTAGCCTCTATGACTTTTTAATGCTGCTAAATCGTGGCTTTAGAAAGAACGCTTTGCTCTTTGATTCCTTCTTTTTCTGCTCTTTGCTTTTCGTCTTTGATGTGATCTGAAGGACCAAACACCCAGACCTGACTTGCTGATGGTTTTAAATGCTGCATTGTTAAATATTAACATACCTACCTCTCAAAGACCAAAGATGATTGATGAAATGCATTTGCAAAGTCTTTTATATTTCTGCATGTATCTCTAGACTGACCTTCATGTCTCTCTCTGAACCTCAACGTTTCTGCCTAAAAGCCATTATGAATCTCTCTTTAGTCTGAATTCTCCTCAAGTCACACTTCAGTGATGGAGAGGGTCTTTCCCTGTACGTTTCAGTGGCAGATGTTTTTCTTTCCACACCAACTCTACCTATCACGTATTTCAACCCAATGTTTTGCCTTTAATGAAACAGAACAGGTTTTAAAAAGTCTCACTAAACTCTCTCCCTCATGTTCCCCCAACTTTTCCATTAAAGAAATAAGCATGACATGACTGTAAATGGTGAAAGCCTTAAAAAGATAATTTATTCCCAATGTCACAATTTAAGTTAAATGTCTGACTGCTGATACAGAGGCTTTCCATTTCCTTTTAAATGCATTATGCAAATGACACAAACTCATCAATGATGTTGGAGACTGACTGACCGTCTGTACATGAGAATGGGTTTGTGTATTTGTTCCAGCGTCATGTTTGTCTCTCTGAGATGCTCCAGGAATACATTTTAAAGAGTATTCTTAGATTGTGTCCTCAAAGTAAGAAAGGGATTTAATCTTATTGTTTTCTGTTTTCCACTGTATTCTGATTCATTATACCGTAAAATGTAAGTCACACTTTTTTCCTCTTTTTTTTCATCTGAAAAGTTGGGTGCGGGATATAGACCGGTGCGACCTATAGACCAAGGTAAATGCTGACATAGGTAATTTGACCCACAAGATGGCGCTATGTAGCTAATGATTTGTGACGGACATCATAGCCAGCCAGTGAACAAGCTGCCATATTGTTATGTATAGTTACAGCCCACACTGTAAGGGCTCATTTATGCTCAACGATAAATACGGATACGGGTACGGACGGAGCCTTCTGTCCGTGCTCTGCGTTCATTTCGTCCGTATTTCTGCACGTTTCCATAAAGCTTACGGATACGGGCCAAACGGAGCAGTACCACCGGGAACCATGGGGGCAGTGTTGCTGTTACTACCCGATACGTAGCTCTAGTGAGACACAAAGAAAAAATAACAATTCATTTTCTTTCATCGGCAGTACTAGAGAAAAGAATTCTCCGTCCTCCACTCGCGATGTATTTAACGGTCTCACTGACCACCGCCTCCTACAACGCTGCCTCTGTTTTTGTCTTTTATGCAAGAGGTTCATTATCAATATCTCCTCCACAGTCGCCATGTTTGTTTTTGTCATAAACTTTTGACGCTGGGCTGCCTCCTGGTGGATATATTGGTTAACATCCATGCCAACATAAAGGGCGCATGGAAGTATGTGGGCAGTGACGGTAACATCGTTTGAAATGGACATATACATTTTTGTACTAAAGGGAGCATAAATGAGCCTTAATAAGGTAAAACTGTCTTCTTTAAAAAGAGAAAAAAAAGAAAAAAGAAGTTTAACGTTAATTAAAACTCATTTTTATGGCTCAGATGTTATTATAATTTTATTTCCTGAAGAGGCTGTTTGGAAAATTGCAATCTGAAAAGTAACCAAAGCTGCTTAAGAGGTTATTGTTATTGTGTAACGTTTTTATTCACAAATAGTAATATAAAACCTTGTTTTCCCTGTTTGAGACCTTAAAAAATAGACTGCGACTTATATGCCAGTGTGACTTATATTCCGAGTTTTACGATACATCTGTTTCCTGTTTGACGACACTATAAGTCAACAGTCATGCTAGCAGCTGTGTGCTGTTGGCTCAGGTACAGTGATGCTTTGAGCTAAATGCTTACATCAGCAACAGACTGTCATTTACTATGTTAACATGTTGATGTTTAGCAGGCTATGTTTATCATATTTACCATATAAATCCAGTGTGCTAACATGCTAACATAATTAGCGCTAACACGAGGCACAGCTGCACAGATGCAAGGTTATGGGAATCCATGGGGATGTCTGCAAACAATCCAATCCCATTAAAAATGTTGGCATTCAAACCACAGATACATTACATTTGTATGTTATCATAAGGTACGGTTTAGGCATAAAAGCCACTCAGTTATGGTTAGGTAAAGATCACGTTTTGGCTTAAAATATCCGGTTTTGGTGGCACAGTCCCCGCTGGAAATACAGCAATGTCTCAGTAAAAAAATGACTGCTTTTCGCTGGAAAAACAGCGATGGGTCACTTTAAAACACCCATATTTGACACCTAATAAGCTGCTGGAAACACATAAACGGCAACAGCATGACAACCAGTTTTGCTGTTTGTTGGTCTCAATTAATGGTCTGCAACTTGGCTGGCCTCTGTCCTAGCGGTCATGCCATCCAACATCCTCTTCACCTCCCAATGACAAAGTCAGCTCATACACTACGACTCTGCAGAAACACTGACATGAAACATATGAAGCATGCATAAGTATTCATGGCTTGCAGAAATTAATTAACATTTTCTTTTCTTTTGGCAGCTGGGCTGCTTCAACTCTCAGTGCAACCTATCCAAAAGCTGTTGAGATGTTCCATTCAAAACTACATATTTTAAACTTGTAGTGGTGCTAGTGGAAAAGGCAGGGGCTCATTAGGCTTCATCTTTTAACACTAATGTGCGTACAAAATTTCACAACAATAAGTATTTTAGTTTTTGAGATATTTTAGTCTACACCAATGGTGGACTGGGCGGGGAATGTCGAAAAATTTCACACCTTCATTTGGTTCGGTTCACTTTCACACTGCACTGTTTAAAGCGGACCAAACCGCCTGCACAACGTCACACAGTTACAACAGCTGCTTGTTTGGGGGCGGTATTGCCCGAAACGACCACTGACCAGGAAGAAAAAAAGCATGAGGAAGAAGAAAACCTGGCTCATCGATTGGCCAGGACCAAAAACAGAAATCCATCCAACTAACCAGCGTTATACAGTCCTCTGACCATATACCGATAAGCTCCTGCACCTCCTCACTCCTCACTACTCCACGTCTTCCCACGAGACTTTTTCCAACTTTTACTTTTTTTACCTCTGCTTCTCCCAGTTCGTGCTGTTGGCTTTGTGTTTTTTCCTACCCAAAATGCACTGCGCTCTACGTCCTCTCTTTGGTTCACTGGATAGTCTGTTTGCATTTCCCACTCTAAGTGAACCTCACCAGGTTTCACTTGCAAATGAACTGAGACCCCCAGTTTTCAAGCAGACCAGGATTTGCTTGTTTGGTCCACACCAGAGTTCGAATGAGCGTTCACACCACTTGAAACGAGCTGAACAATCCATGGAGGCGGACCATTGTTCGCTTAAAGCGGACCAAATAGTGCCAGTGTGAATGCGTCCTTACTGACCATCTCAAGAGCCCGACGGCACGGTTGCATCTGAGGTTGCTAAGCAACCTTTACAAGCATCATATAGCCCGTTAACCTGAAATGCTGTGTGCAGAGCTGATCTTCTTCCAGGGGCTGTTTCTAAGTGTGTAGGCCTATCGTCTGTGGGACAGATGTAAAGCTCTGGGTAGCCCTGCACTCACATGATCTACTTCTCTGTATTTATCAGACTGAATATATGCGGCAGAAGAAAAAGAGATTTGTCGGCTGTGATTGGTTTGTAACCTGACTCCTGTCTGACTGCTGAGCGTGGCCACTTCATCTGTCTGTCCTTTCAAGTTAAATTCCCACATAGTCCAGTCATATAGGTTTGATTTATTTTGACAAGGCACAGCTCCTTAAAGAGTTTCACTTTTTTTTTTGTTTGTTTGTTTGTTTGTTTGTTTATTTTTTCTGCAACTAAGCAACCAATGAAATCTTGCCGATTAATGATCTTTCTGATCGACTAACATTTGGATGACAATTAGAGGTCAGCTCTAATTGTCTCTTTCTTTTATTCTCCGTCAGTAGTTTTATAGATAAGAAAAAAAATCTTGCTGGTCCAGACGTTACTCACATACAGGAGTCACAAATTGCACATACACAATAGAGGGTATGGAGAGAAAGAACGCGCACACACACAGGGCAAACACACTCATGCGGACTATACAGTTAACATTAACACACATATATTTACACACACAGACACATGAACACACAAACGCACCTCACCTGTCAGTAGCTTTGACATTCCCAGCTGTAATAACTCCCTCCTCACACATCAAAGACTGACACAACCCCAGGATGGCAGAAGAGAAGTTTGTGTTTTTCGCTCTCTCTTTCTCTTTCTTTGAGTGTGTGTATGTGTGTGTGTGTGTGTGTGTGTGTGTGTGTGTGTGTGTGTGTGTGTGTGTTTAAAGGCATTACCAAGCCACAAAATGTGTGTGTTTCTTTCTGTGCTGCATGCCCGCAGTAAAATATGAGGCGTCTCCCAAAGGTTGAAAACTAAATACAATTGCTGTGTGTTTGAAAACTCTTAGAGAAAAAGAGAAATACTTTGTTCCATAATAACTTTGACTCTGAACCTTTCTCTGTCTTACTTTCAAAGGATCAAAGGATGTCTGCTGTGCCCTCCCTGCTGAGCACTCGCTAATTTAGCTGGAAGCTTATAGATCACTGTACACTAAGCAGAGAGCGTTACGCACACAGATCATTGTACACAAAGCGACAGATTTCTCAGAGGAGCTGTTTGGACAGTGTGAAAGTGGTGAAAAACATTTGCAGACATTCGGAGAGGAGTCTGTGTTCACTCTGAAACAAAGACTCGTGTTTCTAGGAATGGATGTAGCACATTCTTTCACCAACACTCCCTTTTTTTTTTAAATCACCGTGCCTTGTTGGTATTCTACACACACCAGAAAGTGTAGCTACCGCAGCTGTGGTCAAGACCACCTAAGTCCAAATCTGAGCAGTTTCAAGGTCGAGTCAACACAGAGTCCAAACAGGCTCTCAGTCAGGACTGAGACCAATAAAACATAACGCTGCCCCTTCACTTCTTTTCATACTCACTGTCTCACTATTGTATGTGAGAGATTACTGTGAGTTAAATGGGCTCTATGTGAAACTCAGGGTGTATGAGTTGTCTGGGCCATCAGCATGGAGGTGGCTTAGATGGTGGCTAGCAGCTAACAGTGCTAGCTCCATGAACAGCGCTACACAACAGCAAAGGTGTCGACAGAGCTAATGGTGTTAACCAGGTAGGAAGCGGCAGGTGGGCACCAAACTTCTGTGATGAGTCCGTTCTGATATTGGCAGTAATCACCATATTAGCTCAGTGCAAGGCCGTGGAGATGAGCTATCCGGTTGGATAATCAACTAACATGCACGCACAGTCAGACCATCTACCACAACAAACCACAGAGAAGCTCAGATAACATCACACACAGAGGTAGTGTGACATCTGACACCATTACTCCACTCTATCTTTACATAGCAAATAGTGGTTTGCTATAATAAGGCTCTGAATGTTGCATAGAGAACCTTTGATTCCAATAACCCTATAAAGTCTTTTAGATTTTCAAATGTTTAAAACCAACAACAATTTGTAGTGTTGTCAAACTAATCCTATACTAAGTGTGCTGAGCAAATTAAAATGTTTTCTACTGTATATAAATTTGCCTAAATGCTGCGTTATTTGCTAAAACTGTGATCAAAAACTTCACAGAAATTCAGACCCTCTTAGGGCACACGTCACAATGATGTAATTTTATTAGTTAGAGGCAAAACACGACTCTCACCACAGGGCTGTAGGCTACATAGGAGTCTTAAAATGTGGTCTTGGTGTGTTACTGGGAACCAGAATAGAAGGAGTCAAAACTTTTCAAAACTTAAATTTTATCGCATACCAGCTGCCACAGCCCGTCAATAAAATCAAAGACGGCTATGGGTAAATGTGATAAGACCAGTGGTGATTGCTCTAAGACTGCAAGGGAAGCTCAGCTTCCCCTAAAATGTCAAAAATAAGTGGTCAAATATGTACTGTTGTGTTTACATTTCATTGACTAAATATGCGCTAGAACGCGTTCAACTTTTGTTCAGAATCAGCTACTTATCACAGGTCACTGACGCGACTTTCTTCTCATTCATTCCCGTAGCGTCACAGTGCATTAAACAGTGGAAGCTCAGTGTCCAAAGACTTCAGTGGGGAAGCATAGAGTGGGTTGTTCCACTGCAGCGAAACTAGACAGTCATTGGATAAGTGCTCGGTTTTGTCCGGCCCATCGGATGTTCAGCGTCTCTGGGGGTCTATGGGGCAGTGGGCTGGCCTCGGCTGGCCTGGACGTTGGGCTTCTGCATGATTATTGGATGATCTGTCTGAGGCTGAATCCCTTTTTCATTGACAGCGAAATGAGCGAATCAGCGATCTTTAAATATAAACCACCACCGGAGCATTTTTCAAGTTTCATTCCGTTGTTCCGAGTTTATCTGGAGACTTTTCCAATCCTCTTAGTGACCTTTTCTTTGTTTAAAAACGACTAGAGACAAATCTAGCATCTTGTTCTGGTGTTATTGGAGACTGTACTCGTGTTTGGAGACTCTGACTTCTGTCGCTCTGCAGTTACTGTCCCCATCGAGCAGTGGGTGCTGCTGTGAGCCCCTCCACCGTCCCAAAGCACTCACAGGCGGTCACACTAGCCTCGCACAGCAGCCCCAGAGGGTAGAATTTATGTCTAAATAAACAGACACATTTTATGATGTAGGCCGAAAATGAGCTTCCCCTCTTTGAAAGACCAGCAGCCGCCACTGGATAAGACCAAAGGACTGGACAGAGGCCATCATCAAAAATGCTCACATGTGCAGCGCACACTTCATATCAGGTTAGGGAAAAAGTATTTCCCTAATTAAAGTTTAAAGTTTATTGTCCCGCAAGGGAAATTCATCTTGGGCACAGTGCTACGTTTCATTGCTTCACAGGACAAGATAAAAACATCATCACAGGGACAGTGCTGTCACATTAAACAGACATGGACTACATTTAACAATCACAACACAGGGACATGCAGAGACGTCTAAAGTGCAAGAGAAAGTGCTGAGTGCTTGGGTGCTGTGTGTTCATTGCACGTTGCGCATTGCTCTATTGCACTAGTTTTTTAACACTGTTCAACAGCTGGAGGCTGGAACAAAAGATAATTTGAGGCGGTTCGTCTTGCACTTTGGCATGCGGAATCTTCTTCCTGATGGGAGGAGTTCATATTGAGAGGACAGTGGCTGAGTAGAGTCTGAAGAGATTTTTGTTGCTTGTCTCATGACCGACTGGTTGTACAAATTCTCTGGGGACTCATATTGTTTCATACCAATTATCTTCATTGCTGTTCTGTGCATATTGGCCAACCTGTTTTTCAGCTGTACTGTTAGGTTGCCAAACCAGGCTGTGATTCCATATCTGATGAGGCTCTCTAAAATAGCTTTGTATGAAATCAGCATAATCTGACTGCTAACCCCATAGTGCCTCAGTCTGCCACAGAGCTTCATGGTGCGATTGTAAATTGAGTCAGACGCTTACACTAAAATGAGAGCCCTGTTGGTCGAAGAAATGAGCCATTATGTTATTATGCTATACGAAATAATGAACATTTAAGTCAATCACACATTCACTCTGCTCAGTGCCCAGAGTGCGCTCTGCCACTCTGAGAGTGCGGTGCTCTGGATAACTGAAAGGAACATACCGACAGCGCTCTGAATTCACGAACGGTCAAGTCTTTCTGAATGCACCACTCACATCATCTTCCTCCACTGTCTAAAACAGGGGTAGGCAACCTCCGGAGCCACATGTGGCTCTTTAGCCCCTGTCCAATGGCTCCTTGAGCCTTTGAGAACAGAATTCTATGGAAATTCATTCTATGAATCCAAATGTTGCTGAACCTCAACAGCAGTGGCTGGTTAGCTATGGATGCCAAATCCAAAAAAGTAAATTGAATAAAATAGAGAATGTACTAGTGCGTGGACAGATTTGTTTGCTCTCACTGCCAGCTCTGCAAAATTTAAGTACCAAATAATCATAAATAGTGCCCTGCACAGTGTCCACCTTGTGGTAAAACATATTAACAAATGCTTATTTAGACCATAAGTACACGCTAATTTAGACTTAATAGGCTATTTACCTTGATTATAAGGCTCAAACATGTTTTGCGGCTCCACACAGATTTTTTCAAATTATTCTTGGTCAAAAATGGCTCTTTTAATGGCAAAGGTTGCAGACCCCTGGTCTAAAACAAGCCAACAGAACTTACATATGGCCATTAGCATGTAAAGCTCGGCATTTCTCAATGTGGACATTAGTGGAGGCTACGATCAAATCTCACGTCTGGTCTCAACTTGCAAGTCTGAGTCAGCGTCGACTGGCGGTGCAGCTGAGTAAATCTGGCTGAGCTGGAGAATTGTTATTTGACCATACTCTGACTGGCATCTATGTATCAGCAGCCACATATTAATCACATTAGAAATGTATAGCCTCCATATGGACGAGCTCTGTCTATCACAGCTGGCAGTTGCCTGGCTCTGTGGGACTGGCTCCAGGCTCACTGAAGAATTAAAACCACTGGTGCCCAGCTCTAATTAATCTGACACTTTTTTTAACACACTGACAAACCAAAGCATGTTTACATCATTTATCGTTAAAAAGAAATAAATAAACTCTGCAGCAGTGTAATTATTAAACTCTAGTAGTCTTGGTGATTAAGTTTTTCAACTGTTGTCCGGCACAGATGTACGTCTGTGTCACCTGTTATGCTCAAAATGGAAGCAGATCTAATACTCGCAGCCACACGCTCCTCAGTCTGGCTCAATAATAAGCTGTATAAATATTATAACAATATCCATATCATATAATATATAGGCTATTTTATTAATATATGTATGCTATAGGTTGGTACATATCATGGATGTATAAATTAAATATAGAAACTTCAGCTGGAGTTCAGTTTTCCACTGCAATGCTGTTGACTGCAGCAGTGTTTTCTTTCCATACTGTTTTTCAGACCTCCTGTGATGCCACTTTTCAGTCTCCAAAACAACCAGCTGGTTAAATTGGACCTGTGACGTCAGCGTTTCCACTCCTAACTCAAAGAAGTTTCTCTTCTTGCCTGCATTACCCCTTTCCATGTCGTAAGGGCAAAGCCTCTAAACTGGGAATAAATTGGGGCAGGGAATGTAAAGGAATCTTGCATCTGTGGGGAACTGACGGCTGTCTGAAAGCAGAGCAGCCTGTGACACTCGGGGAGCATGGGATGGGAGGATTACTGAATGGGCCGACTGAGGACAGGCCCAGGGGCCCACTGGCCTTCACCTGCAAAATGTCCCCTTGAAGAGACACATACCGGCCAGGAAGAGACACAAAACAAGACCACACAGAGGCACAAAAAAGACCACAAAGAGATGCAGAACAGCTGCAAAGAGACAACGTCTGTGCATCTTTGTCTTATGTAAGAGAGGTGTGAGGGCCTTCTGCATGTCTGGGCCCATTGGCATGGGCATTGTGTCTTAATCTGCCCACGTGGGGAAGAGAAGCACAAAAAAGACAAAAGGAAGCAACAAAAGAAGCCAACTGGATTTGGCGAGACCAAAAACAAAATACCTGCTGCTGAAACCAAGACAAGCCTGATTCAGAACATCAACGAGACTTCGAGACTGAGACAGGACTCGAGCACTACAATCCTCTCTCTCTTAAAATCACCCTAAAAAAAACACATACAACTTGGCTTTTCCATCATGACAGACAACACATACTCTACACTAATTAATCAGAAACAACCTCATACACGACTCCAATAAGAAGTAGATATAAACATTTGGTATTAACAATAGACTATTCTGTGGTTTATTGTCAACTTGATTCTGATGTTTTATACAAAAGTAAACCATAAAGGTAAAAGTGTCCTGTAATTTTTGTATGGACAGCTCACTCGCCGTTTTTCTCAGAGTAATTAGATTCAACTCCCAAAGGTGCACTCCACTGAAAACCTGTCTTCAAAAACGTACCAAGCAAACATGGTTTCCCGAAGAAAATTAGTTAAACAAGATAAACTCTGAGTGCTGCTGAGCAACTTTCTCTTCTCATATTCCTTCTGTGTGACTGATTGAGCAGCAGTCAAGTTGTTTTTCTCACACAAACTTTTCTAAAACGAATATACAATAAGAACAATCAATAATCGTCACCAGCTGACCTGAATCTGATAAATCCTGATGCATTGCCTCGCCTTGTGATCAATTCAGTACCTAGATGAGGGTTTAAGCAGGTGCCTTGGTTATTAAATGTGCTGCCTTTGCTGTGTGATGCAGTGCCTGTGAACTTTTACTGTGAAGCCTGATGTTACATTTCATGAAAGTGTAATAACTTACAATCTAGACCACTGCAGGAAACTCTGCCGTTGGATACAACCAAGGTAAACAGCTAACTGTGTTGGAAACAAATAGAAGTTGTGTGTTTAGCAAAAATATTAGATTGCATTTGGATTGTCTGAAGCATACAAATGAAGTAAAAGTATTGTTTGAGAAGTTTCTCTGGACATTTGGGTCGCTAACTGAATCCACTGAGTCAGTTGTAAATGGGGCCGATTTCCAGTTTTGCTGGTCCGGTCTGTTCTGGTGTACAAGCTTAAACCAGTGTGATTTTATCCAAACCAGCTGAACTGGCACTGGCCATTATGACACATTCTGGCAAATTAAAAAGCAGTCTACATCTCAAACCTTTGCTAACAGTGTCACAGCATTAAATCCAACTTGTATTGCTTAAGCACTAATAACTATTACAGCGTGATATGTTGTCCATTTGGACACTTGCAGACAAGGAGAGTATGAATTGGCCTTAAAGGAATGGCCACTTTAGAATGAAAATACAGACAGTACTTACTGACCCTCATGCCAACAAGAAGTCCAGTGTAGTTTTTTAATCCACAAAACTCGTTCAGGGTATCGGAGGATAACAGCTAGCTGGAATAACAGCTACACATGAAGTGCATGGAACCCACATTTTGAAAATGTAATAAGACTCCGCCTAATGCATTTCAAAAACGTCAGAACAGTCCGTCCGTCGTAATCCAAGTGCCCTGAAGCCACAGCATGCAAAATTGACTTGAAAAGACGTAATTTAAACCACTTTTATAGCATCATTTCTCACCGTGTTCAGTTACCCTGCCCTGCAGGAGTTCTGTGTTTACATGGCAACTCGTGCGAGACTCGAGAACTAGCACCAGCCCTAGCCATCAGCTAGTCTCACGCGAGTTGCCATGTGAACACAGCACTCCTGCAGGGAGTATACTATATAATAATATAATAATTATATACTTCCATTTTCACAGGAAATTAAGTTTTCATACAGGCTATTTCAAAATAAACACTGTCAATACAACACCGCGAATTGACCTTTTTTCGTGGTTATGTGTGGCCGACACACGCACGTTGTTAGATTTAGGCAACAAAACCACACGACTCAGTTTAGAAAAAAGAACAGTGTTTAGCTTTACAGTCATACAAGAAATAAACACCGTCCTCCAGGGTCAAAGTCAGTGGCTGTCGGACCTATCCGCCACCACTCCCACCCACTCTACTCGGACTTTCGCCCCCTTAACTTACATTGTTGTCTGCTGGAAGTCACTGCCCAATCGCTGGTCAGTGACTTTGGAATAAAACCAGGTTGCAGACGCAGCCTTTTGTGCCAACCGACATGGCCTAAAGAGTGAGAAAGTCCACAAAGGGTGCAAGGGAGGGGAGGTCAAAGAAAACCAGACTTTCATCCAGGAGATCACAGTTTGTGTTCCATGTGAAACCAAAAGTGAATGTTGTTTTAATCAGTCCCTCCAGGATCTCGCGGCAAAAAACCCTTGAATTTGCGGACAATTTTGTCAAAAATTGAGATAAAAATGGCAGCATTTTTATGTGATTTTTTTGCGGGAAATTGTGGCACATGACAGAAATTGCGGCTAATGACAAAAGGAGGAAAAAAAATGTGATTTTTTTTAAACTACTACCTCACTCTACTCGGGACCTGCTGCTGAGTCAAGAGTGAAACCTAGGGGTAATTTCGATTTACCGGACAAGTCCAGAGCTTGGCAAAATATCAAAACAGCTCAACACCAACTACAGCTGCCATGCTTTGGAAATACGTACATTACAAACTTTTCAGAGCCCCTTTCAAGCACAGCAGGGTGCTGATACACAAATCATAGGGTTCCCTGTCGAGTATCATTTTAAGATTTGATCCAATGGCATGAAAATTACCTATCACGGCCTTCACACGTCACCTGTAGTTAACTCAAGGAGGATTTTGAACACATTTGTGATGTCTCAATTAGTAGGGATGGGATGCACCTATGTGTTGCACACCCAATTAGTAATTCAGGCTGATGAAACCTGCGTTTAAAGAGTGTTGAGAGTAGTTTTTGGGTCCACTTGGCTGAGGCCGTGCACATCAGTTTGCATGACAGCAGGACTGTTTCATAACCACTTCAAATATCAATCAGTTACCATTAATATAGCCAGCCTCCCATATTTACCAGATTGCTCTGCAGTTATTCAAACTGACACAGTCCATATGAGTGACTGATTGAGGGTGTCCTTCGTATTTTTTACCTTGTCGTTTTGTGATGAGAAAAACTCTAAACCCCGCTGTCTCATTACTGGAGACTGTAATCAATCTGAGAGGAGAAAGCAGGATGAGCTGTCTGAAAAAAAAAAAAAAAAATCAAATAATCAATGGGATGGAAGAAACTTTTGGAACCCTTTTGGTTTTGTTTTTAAAGTAGTTCATTGAGCTATAAGAATATATTGTGGCAAGCTGAGGTTTCTCTGCTGTAAGAATAAGGCAAGAGATGAATGCTGAACCAGGAAGTGCTCTGCATTTCCCCTCACCACTCCCACCCGCACTACTTGGATTTTCGCCGGCTTAACTTTCGTTCTTGTCCCGCCACATTTCCCCCTCACAGGCCACCATTAAACTATAACGGCGACTGGCTGTGTATCATGCTGACTTTAAAATATGCTTTTTGTTATGTCTGTCAGTGTCTGACATCTGATGTCACTGCCCAAGCGCTGGATTTTGACAACTTCGGTGTGAGACCTGGATGGAAGAATGTGACAAAGAGCTCAAGGTGTCAACCTGGCCTCAAAATTCCAGATTTGTTAAGAACACAATTATGAGACTAATATGTGATCATTTAAAAAGGACAGAGGAGGAAAAGAAAATGAGAAGAGTGCGAAGGAAAGCAGTGGAGAGTCAAGTGAGGAGTAAACAGCAGAACGCACTTGAAGCCTGATTGTTGTAACTGAACACAGGCCTGCTTTGTAGTTTGGACGGTAAATTATATTACTGATTATTTAATTTATTCAAGGAATAATGTTTATCGATTTTGTTAATGTTTTGTTGCTTGTGAATGGTTATCGATTTTATGGACCACTAAAATGTGGGCTATAAAATCAGGAAGAAAACCATGTGGCATTGTTTTATTTGTTGTTGCCTTTTAGAATTAAAGCGACGCTTACCTTTCTGGAAATTTTACGCTTTTATTTGTTTAGGTCAAAATGCTATTAATAAGCTGATGGCACACTAAAATGTAAGTGAATTCCACCAGAGACAAAAACTCATAATTATACCATTCTCATATGGTTCTAAGAAAACTCCGACCATCATGAATGCAATGATTGGCCGAGCGTCCTGTCTATCTTCCCCACGTGGAGGCCTCCGACTGACATAACCGCTCGTGTCACTCCGGCTGAGTTTTAAAACTCTGAGTTTGACTGTCTTGGTTGTAATATTACACTCGTTCTCCTCTTCCATGTATCTAACGTTACCTTGCCAATACCGACGTCTATCATAGACGTAATGGAGGAAGGGACAGTAGGCCTTTGGAGGGAGGTGGAGTTGCAGGAGGAGGGGGATGGGACTTTGGAGGGAGGCGGGAGTTGTGGATGTTCAAATTTTTTCTAAGTGGTGTGAAATGCAAGAATGGTAAGAGTCGCTTTAAATGATAAATGTATAAAGTGAATGTTTATGTGTAACAGCTGCAGGGTGCATATAGTAAAGATCTTGAGACACTTCAGACAAACATTTCCCCCACTCATAACTGTGCATAAATGCATTGAATATACTTAGACCTCAAGAGCTCTTCTGGAAGTGGCAGACACATAGAAACCTCTTGGCAGGGGTTTGCAAGTGAACAAAAATAACTGCTATATCCCCCACGCAAAAGAATATTTGTGGAATGGATGCCCTATTTGTATGTCTCACTCGTGACTTGCCTCGTGTTTTTCAGAACTTTTTAAGTCTTCCTCAGTCATTCACTCACATTCCACAAGACACACCTTCATCTTCCATATTGTCAGACTTCGCTTTATCAGTACGAAATACAGAGGAGCATCTCTTTGGTACAACCGTCTTCCATCTATACAATCATCGTCTACATTATCGTGATACATGTGATTTGCAAAGACTCTTAACAGACTCTTAACTCTTGCTGTAAATTCAACATCTTGAACTCCTGTCTAATTATGCAATCTTTGTTTTCATCCTTTTCTTGTTATATATGATTGTTATTTGTTAATAGATGAGGTATCTTTATGAGCCATTTTTTGGCTTCTAACCTCTCCTGCACAATGTTTTAACTTTTAATTTTCTTTTTCCCGTATTTTCTAAACATGTGCAAATAAACTAAACTTTTTCATACTTGAGCACCTGCCCCACCAATTGTCTGTACAAAGCACTGCCATAAGTGAACCAAATTTCAGTCTGATATGTAAAGGCGATACAGTTTTACATGGCAAATCTCCAAAATGGCTCATTTTAATTTAACTTTTTGTGCAGATGTAAAGTAAAATAGTGGATTGTGTGACAGGTTCTTTTGGATGTTTGATAGATTTTTCCACTGGAAACTCTTATTGTGATTTTTTGTGTTCAAGTTCTAAACAAAAATATTCATATTTACACCGTTAGAAGTTTAGTCAGTGCAATACAAGAGACGACATCATCCCATTGTGTATTATACTTTCTTTCTCTTCAGTGCAGACTGAGACACTGCGTTGAGTTTTCTGACTGACTGACTGAGTCTCCTTGGAGCAAAGCTTTTCTGGGTTACGGAGACAGTGAGGGATTATGTTTCCCTGGTGCCAAGACGTTAAAATCCCCGTTGTTATTAATAAACCCCTAAAAACCCACGGGACACCACCCACCCCCCCGTCCGCCTGTTCTCCTATAATTGACTCATTAATTGACTCATTTAAATCTGTCTAATTATTTAATCAATTAAATTCAATTTAGCTGATTGCACACTTCCCATTTAGAATCAAGTGCATGGTCTTGAGAGGGAGTGGAGGTGAAGAAAGAGAGCAAGAGAACTGACGAATAAATGTGTTTCGTGGTAATAACAGCTAATGTGCAGGCTAATTACTGGAGTAAATTGATCATTTTGTCTTAATTGATTTAAGCTTGTTCAAAGGGCACGACGCCAGCTTCGTTAGTGTGCCGTGAGCACTTTATCTGGATGACAGTAATTGGAGGTGAATGCTCTCGTTTCTTGTCATTCTCTGCTCTAACTAGGCCTGCAAGACATCAGTCATAACATACGGACAAGTACTGTAAATGTGTGATGGAAAGAATGCTCGAAAGAAATCTGCCTGAGAGGTTTTTCTACTGCAGAGCCATGAGAGCTAACTAAGGACAACTGGAAATACACCACCTCAGTACAACCTATTAAATACTTTCTCATGTTGTCTTATAATGGGACACTTGGGGAATGTAATCAAACTAGTGATGCTGTCACATGTAGCATCGCCACTTCAAACTGGTGCCTTTTCTCGTGTTTAAATAACTGACTGTATAAAATAAATTTGATGGGTTTGTGGACGCCTGTTTGGCATTTTGACCATCGCCATCTTGGATTTTTGGAGCAAGAAGTGACCATATTTGGACAAGAGAATGGAGCTAACTCCAACGCTAGCTGCTAGCTTGGTTAGGACAGTTCATTTACAGCTATGGCTAACTGTGATAATGTTAATGTTAATTAAGTAGCAGGAACAGGTTTTAAACTAATTTTAAAAAGTGTACAAATTGGAAAAACTGAACATTCGACACTTAAGACAGGCCGTTCTCATAAAATGTTCGTATGTTTTCCTTCAAATAGTAATGCACCCAGATTGGTATATATCTCACATATTTTGAAAGGCTGCAATCGTGTAACCAGTACGCCAACGGGAGTAAATATGGAAGCAGTCACAAGTGGTCTTGTAAGGATGGCAGGATGGGGTGGTGCATGGGTCACAAAAACGTAGACTTTCCCCTCAGACTTACCCTTGGAGACACATGTTTGAGTTACGTCCTCACCATGTTTCTTTTCCTAAACCTAACCACAGTAATTTTACATTAATTAAGTAACTGTACTTTAAGAATGCAACATAATTTGTGGGAAGCTAATTGGTGATAAATCTTACAAACTGTTGTGTCTGCTGTTCCATAGGATATCATATGGACCAAGGACCAAAACGTCACAATTAATTTTCATGAACTGATAACACTGAAAGAGTGACAGCTACGGCAACACCTATGGGAGTTTTTGCCTGTAGGAGAGCCTAAGATTGATAAGAAAGATGGGGGATGGTATGTAGCAGAGGGCCACAGGGCTGGAATCAAGCCCCGCCCACTGCAAAGGACTCAGCCGGGACAAACACACTGCCAGGTGTGCTAGAGGTCACCCAGCTATGCCAATCTGTTAATCTAGGGTTATGCCAGTGGTTACATTACCTAACCAACACTGTCGCCATGGGAACAACTTGTCACTGGGCATACTTGTGCATAACATTTAGCCTTAGTAACATTTAAATGGGTGAGTTATGTAGGAGTTTACCCCCAGTATAGCTGCCATGAAAGGGGAAATTGCCTATAGAGACCAAAACGTCCCTTTTGGAGCCAGCCTCAAGTGGCCATTTGAGGAACTGCACGTTTCGGCAAATTTGGCTTTATTTTAAACGCCCAGGGATTGCCACTTGGTTTATAATAGCAGAATAAGACTGGACCAGGAGGCTGGTGTTCGATACCTGAGCTCAGCATTAACTTCCCTTACAGAAACAAAATTATTTTGAGTTTGCAAATAAATATATTTAGCTTCAGCTTTCAACAGTGTAAAAGTTTAAACTCAATGGTTGGCATTTAAAAACCCAAAAGCTTGAGTTTTTCATTATAGATTGTGCTTTTAGGTGAGCACTGGAATGTTTTGCTAATCCCAGTTACTGAGGAAAGTCCTCGAACCACATTGTCAGCAATTTTCAGGACTGTTTCTCTGGAAGAAAGTGTGAAGAGTGTTCTCAGTGAGGTCTGTGAATTATTCAGAGAAGCCAGGACATCATTCTGGAGAGACATGTTGCTGCTGAGGTTTTCAAATAGAATTTTTCAGCGCTTTGAAAAACAAAAACAAAGTTCTCTTCAACCCCAGAGCAACAGCGTAAAACTGTGTAAAACTGTGTCTGAGTGGCCACATATCACGACGTGTACATGGAGAAATGGGTCTTTTTGTGAAATGGGTTAATTGACCTTTTAAATATGAACTGTTCTTTAATGGAGGGGATATTATACTAAATTGGAGCCACATAATGAAACCACTTCTGTCAGCCCAACTCTAGGGGCAACTCTGATTGCCCAAAATAGTTCACGAGAGAACATTAGTGAGGACGTCTAGCAGTACGCTTACAGTGTGTGCACACAGCTATTGCAAATTCTCCCGGTTTAAAACAGCGCTGACAGATGAGGGCACAGTTTATGAATAGTATCGAGGAAAAACCAACTTATCCTCCAGTGAAAAGCCCTGACTGGGCCCTGCAGGGGAAGCCGGAGGTTTTGTTCCACATCTACTTGGAAATTCTGGGCAGCAGGTCCAGTAGAAAGCTATTTTAGAGAGCACTTAGGATTAGATTGGCCCTATGGTGGCAGTCAACCTATTTCCTCACAAAGGGGACGAGGGAGGAAAAGTACTGTTTTCAAAAAAGTTTTAGGGAACCTTTTTCTGTGACTACAGCATCTGGTCCAGATTCTCTGTCAGATTGCCATCCTTCCATTTAGCTTTACCATTTATTTCCAGAAATGGATCTTTGGGGGGAAGAATGTGTGATATAGAGAAAGAGAAGAGAGAGAGAGAAGAGAATTACAGGTTTTCAGACTGAAGATGATGACACTGCGAAAGACCCAAGTCAACCGTGTGTGTGTGTGTGTGTGTGTGTGTGTGCATTTGTATCTTCCTGCCCATCCAGCCATGGAATGTCAGATACAGAAAAAGATATGGCTCTGCAGGGAATGGCTGCTACCTAGTGTGTGTGTGTGTGTGTGTGTGTGTGTGTGTGTGTGTGGCATGGGATATTGCACTGCAGGGGACAATCCTAAACTTCAGTATCTATCATTAAATCCTCCTTGAGTCTCACACACACAAACACACATTTACGCACATTCACGCACACACACTCACATTCACACAGTCCTTTTAAACTTTCATAGTGTATGCTGAAGGGTGCAAACTTTTGCCCTCAACTCAAAAATAAAAAAAACTTTACAGAAGAAAGTTCTTGGACTGCAGAATCTTGCTGGGAGTATTTTTGCAGAACTCAAGTATTACTCCAGTTTCAGGTCATTTGTAAGAAGCCGACTTATTACACACTGATGGAAATAAGAGAATAATAAAAAGAAAATCTTACTTCTCCTGCGTATAAAAGGTCAGTAATTTGAACACGAGCTTGGTCTGAGTCCCATATGTCCCACTCCATGCAGACTTTTAGAAAAGAATATATATATAGAAAAAATTGCTTTGCTACAAAAGGGAACTGTGCACCACCGTCTGAATAATCATAATTTAACTCAGCACATTACCATTATTATCACCATTATCTGTAATATTATGGTGTCCTGCAGCTCTGTGTGCGGTTTGTCCATGTGGTGTTGCCGTACCACAGCAGAAGCCATTGCTCATCTGCTGTGTTTAGGTGCAATCAATGTCAAACACTTTAATCACTCTCTATTTAATGACTTTGTATTAAAAAGTGTAAAACTAGAATTCATATGAATATTAGATAGGCGAGATTAGTGTTAAATGTTATAGCTTTAATAAAGTATTAGTATGTCATAAAAAAGGTAATAAAAAAAGTCACAGCGTGTGAACTTTTCCTGTGTGGTCCTCCAAATGGCACTCCATCATCAAGACTGTGTGAACCACTCATCTAAGACTTTTGTTTTTAAAATACTTTTAAATGTTCAGTTTAGCTGTTAAGTTTTAAATCATTTCTCCTGGAGTGAAATACTCTCCAGACCCCTCTGGACGGTTGGGTTGCACAATGTTAAGAAGATGATTTTAGCCCGGATGTAATACATTCACATTGCATAGAAAGGCTAAATTAAATGTTAAAAAATGTCAATTCGCATCCGTCTATAGCTTTTTGATTTTCTGTTGAGTGTGTTGCTGATGTACTGTCCCGTTCTTGTTCCGAAGTCGTCAAATACCGCCGCTTTGTCTGTGATTCAGCATCAGATACCTGACAACAAAAGTCACCTGTCCCAGCGGTATGACTGGTGTTATGATGCAGCGCTGGTCGGCCAGACGGCATCCATCAGGGCAATATGAAACACAGACAGGCGGTTAACATGAACGACTCTATGGTTGTTCCTAAGCTTAAAGTATTCAAACTGCGACATTATTCTCATCATTACCACAGTCTTAAGCTCAGGAGCTACAATATTAAGAAAATCAAAGCAATAAAAGCACAAGAGCCTAATTCATGTTGCTCACTTCCAGAAAACTATTCAAGTTTCAAAGTACCAGCTCTTTGCATGCTTACAGTATGAAACGCAGCGAGCCAGTTTTGTGTTATTTATATATGTAAATACTGAGACACACTCCAGCATGTGCAAGTACTCAACCTATTGTTTCCTCCAAATCCCTTTGCAGGTCCCACAGGGTTTGTTCGTTTATTAAATATTAATACGGCTAAGGAAATTCACTCATTTGAATATTGACTGGATGTTTATCATTTACTGTGTGCAGTGGAAAAACAATAATCCTGTTAAATCAACATCAGCCATTTTTCAGAAAATGTAATTTCCTTGGCCTCATTTTCTCTCTCTCACACACACACACACACACACACACACCTGTACTTACGGAGACACACACACGTATACACACACTCGGAGTCTCGTGGGAGCAACTCAACACAGGTATAGGACTTCAATCATGCAACATGACGGGTTCCACAAGGAAACACACACTCCAAATCCCTGCAGGACTGAGCCTGCGGCTATACAACCTAGAGGCTGCTGCTGATTTTGATTCAACTTCTCTTTATTAAAATCCTCAGAGACTCTCACCTGCATCTCTGCTTGCTGGTAACAGAAGGGCCTCGTCTACACTACAAAAGATTTCACTGCAAAGAGCTCAGGGAAGAACCGGGGTGAATAAACCAATATACAGTATGCTGTGAATGTTTTCTTTATTTATCAACGGGGCGGTGTGAACCCCGCAGAGATTCAACCAACACACTCCAGTGGAGCAGCTCACAGTCTTGCTCAGGGGCAGCTGTTGAGGGAAGACAAGATAGCAGGGTTCATGTGATCACACCTATGGTTTGTTTTCTTTGGACAGAGCACTCAAAAAGTTTACTTTGGTGCATTTTGTTCCATACAGCAGCACATTTACTGTTGAGAGCTTTGGTAGCCACATTTTAGCTGCAGTTTAATCTTATTGAACTCCACCTCGGCATACGTCTGTGGTCTTGATGCCACACTGACATGTAGTACTGACATGCAATCTGTATTTGGATGCCTTATTTGGATAATTACAACTGAGAAGGCCTTTGCATTTCCCTCTGGTGTTGACAAGCATTCTCATTATCTCCATTAAGATCATATATGTAAAGCATGTAGGCAAAGCTGGCAGACTTAACAACAAACACAGGGTGCCTTGGTTAAAGGAGGCAATGGCGCTATGTGTTCTACTTACTTTTCCTTTGCAAAGGAAGCAGTCACCAAAGTTGTCTGCCAGGCTTGCCTAAAATAAATGATTCAGACGCTGCATAGTGAAGAGGGAGCTGAGCCAGAAGGCAGAGCTTTCGATTTGCTGGTTCATCTACATCCCAACCCTCACCTATAGTCATGAGCTCTGGGTGATGACCAAAAGAATGAGATTGCGGATACAAGCAGCCAAAATGAGTTTCCTCTTTAGGATGGCTGAGCTCAGCCTTAGAGATAGGGGGACGAGCTCGGACATCTGGAGGGAGCTCGGAGTAGAGCCGGTGGTTCAGGCATCTGATCAGGGTGTGCCTCCTGCTTGAGGAAGTCCGGGCACATCCCACTAGTAGGAGGCCCCGGGGCAGACCCAGAACACACTGGAGGGATTATATATCTCATCTGGGCTGGGAAGGCCTTGGGGTCCCCCAGGAGGAGCTGGAAAGTGTTGCTGGAGAGAGGGACCTCTGGGGTGCTTTACTTGGCCTGCTGCTCTTGTGACCCGGCCCCGGATAAGCAGATGAAAATGGATGGATATACTGACATTGTCACACACAAAAATTCTGTCTTAACAAAATCCAGGCAGCAATAATGTTTGCCATCACAACATAACTGAGAAAACTATTTACTTAAATATATACAGTATATAAAGATCATTTCTGGGAGACAGAGTTGGTTCTGAAAGAGCTGAAGAAAAAGTAACAGAAGAGAAATCCACAGCTCGCTTACAAACGTTTCTGTTCAAACCAAAGAAAGGCCAGTCAGAAATGAAGGCATTGACATAGTTTCTTCCTTAGAAGGGAAATAAACCAACAATAGAGTTAGTGTAAGTAACACTGGCCACATTAGCTGGTTATTGAATGTCTCTTTTAATATGTTTTCAAAGTCCAACTGACACCACATTTAGTCATCTTGTCAAAATGTCAGTGCGTTAAATATATTGTAAAAGTTTTTAGTATTAATTTAAAAAGAAATAAAAAGGTCTCTGGGGAAATATCACAAATGCTCCTTTTATTAGTCTCAGCCGTCTGGTGGGGTGTGTCTGCGTCTGACTGACAGCACCGCGGGGGCCATGAGACAAAGTAAACAAACCTGAGCTGTCTGACTCAGTGTGATAAATGTGTAATTTCAGTTGGACTTAAAACTTTTTGGAGTGGCAGCAGTTCAACACCGGCATTTTCCTTTTAAAAACCCTAAAATCTGACTGTTAGAATGCAGCTCCTGTGTAAACACGGCCTCTGTACTCTGTGCAGACTGACAGAGTCCTACCTGTCCACCTCGCTCTATCCACACTGATCAAAGAACAAAACACACATTCAATATTTACAACCATGTTGAAAAAAGGGCTGACGTGAAAAGAGGGCCATGCCGAGAGAAAGAAGAAGAAGGAGTGAAGAGGAGGGCATAGGAGAAATGACATACTGTATATTAACAAGAATAAAAGAGGACAAGATGGAGGAAAAAGAGACAGCAGAGATCCAGGAATAAAAGACAGTGGTAGGAAAGGAAAACAAGAGGAAGAGAGATGAAGACGGGGGTACAAGGAGGGGGGAAGGTGAGGTAGTAAAACCAGTGATAGGCAGAGAGGTGGAGCAGGGATGAGATGGAGTGGAGCAGCAGAGAACGTGACATTGACACAGAGAGAGTAATGCATTCTATACCTGCTGGAGTACAGAATGCCCTGAGGGAGCTGAGTACATACACACACACACACACACACACACACACACACACATATACATGAAATAGGAGACACATACACACACAAAACCATCAAAATGAAACTAGCACATTGAAAAAAAGACGTGACTCCATCGATGCAAAGCCAGATCTGGAAACACACATCTCTCTCTCCCGTCTGCACTGAGCCACAGCTTTTCCACTATGTGACAAGTGAATGACAACTTTGCTTCTCCTTTAACCCAGTCTTCATCACTATGCTAATAATTAACCTTTATTTATGTCAGACAACTGCACAATTAGGACGTAGTGATTTAATCTGCATCTTAGCACAGCAGCACAGTCAAGTAGCGTTTGCCGGCCACTATTAAGATATCATTATGTACTTGTTTGGTTATCCAACAGACACAGGAAAACGTGAACAAGAATAATGAAACTGAGAGATGCAGGTGATTTTATACCCGGAAGTTGAACTTTTTTGGCATCATGCACCACTGAGCAAGAATGGGGCCCCGTCTCCAACACTGTATCCAGTTCTCTTCATACATCCATGTCATCTTTAAGTGAATGCATCGCCATTTTTGTGTACTTCTTGTTCAATGTGTTCAAACTGATGATTACAGTTCACCCCAAAATCAAATATAGGGCCTACATATTGATCCTCTTACCTGTAGTGCTGTTCAACAAGCTGGAATTTTTGGTGTGAATTGCCAAGTGTTGGAGAAATCAGTCATAGAGATGTCTGTCTTCTCTCGAGTATAATGGAACTTGATGGCACTTGGTTTGTGATCATCTTTAGGAACTATTTCCTTTATACCAAATAACACCCATCAGTTGTTTTAGTGCACAAAAGAAAGTGTGCATCTACTCATGGATGAGAGGCTCATGCTCCTGACAGTACAAGATATTTGGCCATTTTTGAATAGTTTTGATATTGCCTTAATATACCACATAGAAAAATGTTTACCATACCCATGTTTGGTATCTTTTTTTTCCCGGCACAACTTCACCTATATGATCTGACAATTATTTTTTCACTTTAACCTACTTTATTAACATATTGGACCCAAAAATGCACCAACATCATCAAATCTGAATTAAAAAAATATGATTTTTATTTTTTTCAATAAAAACCACAAATGTGCTCAATGAACTGTTTTAGAACTCGAAAAAGTAAACATAGGTTGCAAACATGTTTGAACATATAAAGGTAAAATTGAAATATAGTAAAACTATATACAAATATTTCCCATAAAAAAACATATAGGCGTTTTTTACCTTGTCAGATGCAGCTCTTCAAAACAAACTGTGCAAAATTACACTCTTTCTTCTTCCTACTAAAACACTCTCGCCACTAGCTCCCTCCGCTAACTCCCGCGGTTGACTTCAGGTACAGCGATTTTGGCCCCGCCCCAATCCACATCAGACCTCTCTGGTATATTCACCTTGTAGATTAGAATCAGCTGATTTGACAACTTTTTTTCCCGTTTTGTAAAATGACAAAAAATGCCTAATATATCGAAAGAAATGCAACACCTGCCTATCCCAATTTTAGGCACGGATAAATATTTTTGTTTGTTATGGCACTTTGAAAATGTAACGTGATGTGATCACGCCATCACATTATGTTTTCAAAGCGCCGTAACAAACAAACCATAGACCTTAAAGGGTTAATGGCTTCCTCCTCAGTTGAGCTGCATCATTAGCTAGCTCAGAGATGCTAGGTGAGCTAGCAGTAGATGCACAATTCCTTCTGCCCAGTGATATGGATGGTAGGTGTAGTTTGGTAAAAAGAAGATAGTTCCCATATGAAACTGGTCACAACAATGTGTATGGATTATCTTGAGTAACCGGGTCATGATCGCTGGAAAGAGACATTGCTGTTGAGTTTTTAAAATGTATTTTTTCGGCACTTTGAGCACCACACACTGAGAGCCATCCAGTTCCATTACACTGGAAAGAAGGCAGACATCTTTACAGTCAATATCTCCAACACTTTGCAACTCACAAAAACAATCTAGACTGATAAATAACACTGCAGGTAAAAGGAAAAATATGTATTTTTGAATTTTGGGTGAAGTTACACACTTAAACAGCATTTCCAGATTCAACTGATGTAGTAGTGGTTTTAGATACAAAGATATACAGAATAATCATCTGTACAACTGATACACACAGACACACAAACACCATACCAACCTTGCAACCAAAAAAATGCAAACACAGATAACCTTCTGTCTCTTGCAGACATTAACACACACACACACACACACACACACACACAAGGTGTAAGGGCTCCACTGGGGCTGCCAGGTAGCCCCTGCCGGAGAGTTCACATCTAGTTCAGGTGATGTATCAGAGTAATTACACACACGTGCACACACACACACACACACACACACACACACACACGTAGCTCATGTGATGCATCTTAGTGATTAGATGTACCACTGGGCCCAGAAGTGCTTCTCCTTTTTCTTCCTTTCTTGCCCCCCATCTCTCTCTCTCACACGCACACGCACACACAGTAACTTCACGTGAAGCATCAGTGTAATTACTTCAGACTCAGTTGGGTGTCATACACAAACAGAGTTCTGGTGAAGTTTGAGTTATATCTTTGCTGTGCTCACAACACCCTCACGCAGACACACATATTCAGTTCAAATATGGGCGTAATTACTCCTAACTTTGCTCTCATTGGTCACAGGTGTTGCCTCCAAATGAGTGTAAATGAAAGCCATTAATCGTAGCTGGAGGCGAAGCTGAAAGAGAGTGATTAGCAACAACACAGTGGGCACTGCAACAGAAAAATGACTGCAGGTAGGAGATGGATGGATGGAAGGAGAGATGGATGAACGGAGGGAGGAAGGAAAGGTTGCTTGCATAAATTTCAACTTATGCAAGCAAATGGATGGATTTGTTGTAGACTGATGGATGCACTGACAGCTGGCTGGGACTTTCTGACACAGTATACAAGGTTAGCTCCTAAACAACTGGATGGATGTCTTATTCTTGTTGTAGTACGCCCTGATACAGAAAGGATCCTAGAAAGGATGATTCCTGTTTATTTAAACTGGGGCTTTATTTTCTGTAATTTTGTGTGGTTATGATATGATTGTGTTCATCTGAGAACTTTTCTTTTTAAATTTTTTAATTGTGCTCCTCCAATTAGGGATGTCGGTTTTGGTTAGTTATGCTTACCCATCAACCAGTGAATAGCCCCCCAAAAAAATAAATATTATAAAGATGTGAAATACAAGAGGATTTTTTCTTTTAAATTCAAATTTCAAATTGAATTTTTTTCTTTTTCTTTTTTAAATGTTAATGCTTGTTATGTAAAGGTCTTGCAATTTAGCCACATTAACATAGTGTGCGTAGAAACATTGTGCTCATTGCCCTCCCTCCGATCTCCACTGCTAAGCTAGCTGCTCTACACTGCACACCGGCCAGTAGCTGCTAGCCTGCGTCACTGTTCATTCAGAGATTACAGCTAGTAACGCCAACCTGACACATAGTCATGGATGGCATTGTTGCGGAAACATGGTGACCACCCTCTGGTCTCCCCACCGTCAACCCAGTGAATGAATGTGCTCATTTTGAGCTGCAAAACCCCTTTAGCATTGTTAGCATTGTTAGCATTGTTAGTACTAGCTGATGCTGCTAACAGTGCTAACAAAACTAACAATGATAACATTGCTGGCCATGCTAAAGGGGTATTGAAATTCAGCCACTTACCCATTGGGGATATCGGCACAGCGTTTCGGCAGCAACCCCGCCGTGGGTCAGGTAATCACTGAATGAGTGGTGAAGCTAGCTAGCTCCCACCTAGCTTTTAGCTTTGCTGTGATACAGTAGAGTTCTAGTACTAGGCCTTACAAAACTCAAGAGTGGAAAATTAACCTTTATATAGCTTACTGACAGTGTTGGGCAAGCTACCTAGTTACTCTACGTCAAATAAAGTTTAAGTACACTGAAGCTATCTCCAGAGAAATGTAGCAAGCTAAGCTACGAGACAATGGCAAAAGTAGCCTGCTACTTCCAAAGCTAGTTTTATTTTATTTTTTTTTTTATTTTATGTCAAATCAGGGTTATATCACTGATAGGAAAAACTGTCAGCCAATCAAATAAGCAGGCAGTTGAGCAGTTTATTATAAAATAGCAGAAATAAATTAAAACTTTCTTCCTACTTGATGCATTTCTCTGTCTTGGCCTCTTTCAGTTGACTAGCTGTCTGTCAGTAATTCAAAAACAGATATCCTACATTTATTTTTCAGTCAATAAAACCACAATAAATAAAAGATAGTAAAATAAACAAAAAAAAATAGCAGACCGAAATAAAACTTTTCTTTTTGGGAGGACATTAGAACATGAACATGCCCTGCAAACAACATGTGACATTGGTATGTCACTCTCTGTCTCTTCCTACTTAACCTGTGGTTCTTTTCCCTTGTTGTGTCTATTTCTCTGGTGTCCACTGCAAATCCACTAAATATATAGTATATGTATAGTAATATATAGTCTATGGACGAGGCACATCAATAAGTGCAGTGTAGCCAATCAGAGGCAGAATAGGGCAGGTCTTGCCAAGAAAAGCCAATAGCAAAAGCAGCAAGCAGAACAAACTGAAGGCTTGGTATGTGATGTCATGTGAAAGTGCTTCCTTCGTCTACATGCCACGGTGTGGTGCTGGCATCAGTCACGTTACTTAGTCTTGGTTTTATCAATTAATCAACTTCACTACTGAAAAGCTGTTTGACTAAAAAAGTAGAGATGTCACCATGCTACTGAGAAATGTAGTGAAGTTAGTCACATCGCTACTTGTAGTGACGCTACTGCCCAACACTGTATATCAACATGTGTAACAAGTCAAAAATATTCTCAAAGGGTTAACCAGTTGATAATTAACCTCTGACACCCCCACCCACAGCTAAATGCCTAATTTTGTGGAGTCTGCAAAACCTTAAGGTAAGGAAACTTAAATAGTTTGGCTAAGGTCACATTTGATCACTCCAATTTTTGTAATTGCAAAGATTACACATATGCCAGAAATGGATCAGACGGATCGATTAATAACTGAGAGGGAAAATGGATAAATTATCCCTCTGAAGAACAAAGAGCAAGTTAGAAAATGCTGAAGTAGAAGGCATGACCACGCTGCAGGAGTCATGAGGGGAGGGGGGTGGATAAATTGGTCTGGGCCTAGGAGAGGATGATTAGCAACAACATTAAGTAATGAGCAAAAGACGAATGACAAGCGGCATACTACTGAGTAGTGTACGGGTGGTGCAGGTGGAAGGACGAAAGGAGAGAGAAAGCAGGAAGCATGGAGAGAGATGAAGGAAATTGTCACAGGGATGGAGGTAAAGACAGAGTTAAAGATAAACTGAGCTAAAAATGGATTATGGTAAAGATATAAGAGTTCATTAGAAAGATAACGACCAGTTACTGTAGATTGATGGATGAACTGATGGCTTTGTGTGTCTGTGAGTGTACAGTGGTTAACAAACTGATGATGGACCCTTGTCTCTCATTTGCGTGTTAAAGAAACTGATAAATTCACTGTTTACATCTCATCAATCAGCCAGCCAACTGTACTGATTTACACAATAGGTCACTCACATTACACTGCTGCAGTGATGTAGGTTAGACTGACATCACCTTAATCTGGAACAGTGATTCTTCAGTACATCAATTCCTGCTTAGAGGAAAGCAGTTTACACCATGGCCACTTAGAACGCCTGACTCTGATTGGCTGGCAGGTGTCCATTAATTTCTTGTAAGGGACAGCGTAACCTGAAATGTCTGACACAGGTGTTTGTTGGTCGCTCTGATTTAATGCAGCAGCTCACAGGACAGTGAGAGAGAGAGACTTAACGCCACTCTGTGCTCCACACCTTATGATGTGTATGTCAGCTGTAGTGTGGAATGCAGTGGTGTTAAGTGTTTGTAGGTCAAGTGCGTCAGTGATTTGAGAGCAGGTCATCTATGAATTTTGACTTTAAAACCAACCTGGTGTCAGGAATATAAAACTCCTGTATTTTCAAGACAAGTCAAGACAAACTTTTGACAGCCTAATTCAGACAAGTGTTTGAGCTGTTTTCATGCACTCTTCGAAAGTAAAGTGTCGTCTTATTGGCCTGCCAAATTGGCACAAGAGTTCGTTTTGGAGCAACGCCAATTAGGGATGCACAGATATGGATTTTTTCAACTGATACCGACCTGCTTCTCATGGCTGATAACAGATATGATAACCTATAATTTCATATTTTTGTATTTTGAGAAGAAGTGTATAATCTGTTTATGTACAACTGAGGGTAACAAAGGCTGAGACGTAGTGAGAATATATGGAAAATTAACCACATCTAACCAAATCAAACCAACACCACTATTGTTAACACAACGAAAACAAAGAACAGTTCTGACTCTTTGATACCTGCCGACATTAGGCTGTGAAAAATAAGGATACAGATATATATATATATATATATATATATATATATATATATGTATATATAGATAACCCTACACTACAGATGATCATAATAAATACAAGGATGTGAAAGTAAAATGACTTTAATTTCAGTATTGAATTTATAGTAAGACAGAAGGAGGTGATGAAGCCCAGTGTTGCTGTGTAATTGACTCATATCAATATCTGCAGGGTGGCGTCACATCTGCTGTATGAAATGTTTATATCGTCAGGCTGCATTTTTATAAACACATCCAGGCGCCGTCTCACTGTGCCATGATAGACTAGCCTACAACTACCAAGCAGAACAGCGATGCATTATTGATTCACCTCACACATTAACACTCAACTCAGGCAAACAAGCGGCTATGTCTCACACACACAACCATAGAGGTGACGATACTAATAATTGCTAACTGTAGCATCAAATGGCGAGTGGTTATGAAAAAGTTTAACAGCAGAGTCGAGCTTTTTAAAAGCTTGGTGTTGGATGTTAGCCACTGCTGCTAATTAGCTTGTGCTAACACTCTGCAGACGGTCCCCTCAGCACTGTGTCTAACCCGTGTCGGGCCGTCAGAGATCAGATGCTTGGCGCAATCCTGTTGTCTTCCTCTGAAAGTGTGTAAGACCACACCGCGACGTGTTTTGCCCTCCTGACAGTAGGGCTGCAACTAACGATTATTTTCACTGTCGACTAATCTGTTGATTATTTCTTCGATTAGTCAACTAATCATTTTACCAAAAAATGTGTTAGAATGTTGAAAAATGTTGGTCTGTCTCTCCCAAACCCCAAAATGATGTCATCTAATGTTTTGTTTCGTACTCACGCCAAAGGGTTTTAGTTCACCCTCATGGGAGAGTGTGTAAAGCTGCCAATATCTGAACGTAAGAAGCTGCAGTAAGAGTATTTTGGGTACTTTTATAGTACTTTTCTATGAAGAATGACTCAAACCAATTAGTCAGCTACTAAAATAGTCACAGATTATTCTAACAGTCGATTAGTCATCGATTAGTCGACTCATCGTTGCAGCCCTACTAGACAGTGTACTGTAGTTGTTCTTCTTCCTCTCTGTGTTTATTGGCGGCTCGCAAACAAAGTTTAAAGATACATGTAGCATCACCCACTATGTCGGGTGTGTAGATGCTGCCCTTGGTAAGTCAATGAAAGCAGTCTGGCTTCTTAATCAGCACTATTTATCGGTTCTAATTTTAATTATTGGAATAATGTATAATTATAAAAATGTCCCATCACTGTCCAATGATTTATCAGCCCTATATATATATATATATATATATATATATATATATATATATATATATATATATAGTGCATCCCTAACGCCAATATTTAATTTTAAAGCTTCTATCTGCCGATATTATCATGCATCCCTAATTTAGAGCCATCCGTTATACTAAACTGGCAGAAAAAATGTTAAAATAATTGAATCAAAATTAATTAAGTCCATGAGACTCCAGTTTGCTTTAAAATGGGAATACACAGTAAGGAGAAATACTTTTATAACCAGCAGCTGCTCCCACTTTACCACGCTATGTAGGATTACAAAAAAAGTAGGAGCATGATTTAAAAAATGAAACAAATATGAAATTAATAAATCAAAATTAGAATTTTCATCACGTGATGGAAAGTGACCAAAGTATAAGTAGAAAAAAACTTCAGTTTTGTACAGTCCATGACTGAACTCAATTCTGCTGACTCATGAGGCCTTTTCTCTTCCTCTACTGATTCTGTGATGTCACAGATATATCTACAATAAAGTGCTGCAAACATGCTTTCAGTGAACGCACCTGGCATCTCCACAGCTCGACTCCTGCAGGACATAATGTCAGGAGACAGGAGTTGTTCACCTGGCATTACAAGGCTGGAAGACAGTCGGTAGGACACTGGCATCAGACGCTGTGCTCCCTGCTGTGTCAGTATCACACGTCCACTCTACTTAACAACCTCCTCCATCACTGAGCAACCATCACCAAGGTGACACCTTGAAGCTGTCACTGCCATACCCTTAGAGACTGTGACCATGGTAACATACTGCTGTGCATGCTCTGCCAACAAGGCAAGGTACAGGGGGAAAGAATGGGTGGAGTGTAAACGCTCAAGATCAACATTAAGTTGTGTTTATTCAGTTAGATGAAAAAACAGCGGTGGAAGAACTGAACACATATCTAAAATCAGGCAAACATTTAAAGTTGATTGTAAAAAGTTAAAAGAAAAATAACACTGTCAGGCTTCACATATTTAACTTTGATTTTCTGGGAGAGGTAGGACGGCACGCTGGCGTCAGGGCCAAATTCCACAGAGCTGATGAGTGTTGCAGGCTTTAACTCTGCTCGTGTCAACAATAGATATCTCTACAGGGTCTAAATCTTTCCTTTGCCTCTGCGTATGAGTGTGTTTAAGAGAGTGTGACTGATTGAGTGATAGAGAGGGCAGATGGTATTTGCCAGTCTGTCAGTCAACAGTGACAAATCAGAACAGTCTTAATATTGTAGTATCGAGGCTACACGAGGACATCAGGGATATGCTGCTGACCTTACTCAACTAGTTTAACTGGTTTAAACACAAGTTAACTGCTCCTTAGAGGGTAACAGGGTGGCTGGGGCCTGTCAATCACAGTGCTGACACAGAGACAGACAACCAATCACACTCCCATTCATTACAATGGGCAATTTAGTCATCATAACCTGCGTGTTTTTAAAATGTGACATTGAAGGATCCAGAGAAACCCACACTGAGATCATGAAAACTCCACACAGAAGAGCCCACTAACCACTGCGCCTCCCGCCTTAGGTTACAACATGTAGTTCTTAAAGCATAAAACATTACCAGCAGAGACAGAAACCATCTGTGATGACTCTGAATACAGATTAGCTGATTACAGGGACCATTAATACCCCAAAAGATTTTTCAACCTTGGTCAGTGTTACTTCTACAAACCAAGAGGCAACCTCCGGGGCTGAACATTAAAGTCAAAGTTTAAGTGCCAAACATTTTTCTTGAATACTTGAGGCTGGCTCCAAGAGCAAATCACTCCTCATAGACACCCCCAATGTTAACTTGCCCAACTTTAAGGCAGGAAAGATGTTTAAAGCCTGGTACAAAGAACAGTACTGGTCTCTAGCTGTAAAGCATGTTATAAAACCATTTGCATTTTATTAAGACTCACATTTTTACAGTATCAAGAACGTGGCCATTTTGAGTGACAGGTGGGTGCTGTCTGTGGACAAGACGCTCCCACAGCCACAGTGTTGGTTAGGTAACATAACCATGGCATATGTAGTATAGGACGGAGTGTACACATAGCCGTAGTTGTTGCTATTTCAGTGTGTTTTTAGTTTAAGAAAGTTGATTGTAATGTTTTGGTTGCCTAAAAAAAATTGTTTGGCATTTGGTAGTATTAAGAAGTCAGATGTTCAATTTTTCTTTTGTACATTATAGTGGTGCAAGAGGGTTCCTGGTTCGAATCCAGGGTGGGGAAGCCCTCCTGTGCGGAGCTGTGTATGTTCTCTTCTCCGGGTACTCCGGCTTCCTCCAGCAGTCCAAAGACATGCAGGTTAATTGGTGACTCTAAATTGGACGTAGGTGTGACTGTGAAACTTTAAGCTTGTATTTAGATAGCCAAATTAGCATTAGCATTATCATAGCAAACCATGACTGCATATATCCACCATGCTAACCAAGCTAGCAGCAAGTGTTGAGGCGGTCTCCACCCTCTCTTCCAAGTATACTGTATCACTTCTGGTTCCAAAAATCCAAGATGGCAAAGGCAAAAATGACAAACTCGAGGCTTCAAAATGGGAGTCCAAAAACTGATGGGTGATATTATGGTGGCTACATCCATTATTTTATACAGTCTATGATTCAAATATGGCTATATAAGTTACAATTTAGGTTACAAGGCTCCATGATGGTCAAGACGACAGACTCAAGAGGTCACAGAAACTGAAACAACTACCCTATAAACTCCTTAAAGATGCTTGAAACTTAATTATTTGTTTTAATATAGTTAATATCTTAAAACAGGACATCAAAGAAAGTTTTTAAAACATAACTTTATGCACAAGCTACTCAATCTTAAAATGATTGGGTTGTTTCATTATAAAGCGGTAGTAGAAGAATGACAGACAGAGAGATGAGCAACAAAGATCCCCAGCTGGACTCAAACTGGTGACATTGTGGTCAACGTGTTTACCCTTAAGTCACAGATGTGCCCATTTTGGGTATTTTAATTCTGCAGTTTAATATCTTCAAACAACAACAGATCTGAAAACCTTGAAATAATAATAAAAAGAATATTCATTTTTAAAATACCCAACAGAAACTTCCTCTAACATTAAGTCCTGCGCAACAATACTATTAATACATCTTTAAATATCAATATATATATTATGATTTTCAACAGAAGACCATCAAATCAATTTAAACATCAACTGTGAGAGACAGGCCTTAAAGAGGGGGGTAATGAGAGGAGAAAAGAACACACAGCTCTCAACTTCACTTGACTGGTTCTCAAATGCAAAACAATAACATTTCAATAATTTTGAACACACCGTCAGTTCCATACCACAACTTCATCTCACACATCACAACTGCCCTTTATCCTTTTCTTTAATTAACTTCTCTATTTAACCTCAAAACAACATGACAAGTCCTGACAGCGGCAGGAGAGATCAGGTTTCTACCAAAGGCTGATGGTGAAACAGGTACAAATGGTACAGGCACACAACAACACCACCACATACAACATGCTCCAAAGTCACAATGAAATACAAAACATCTTTAAAACTTATTCAACAAACCAGAACAATATAACCTTCATGACAGTGGGATATATCACAGAGCTGTTTGATAAGACTGCATTAGTTTTATATAAATGTACCTAATAAACTGGCTACTTACACTGAAAGTTGTGCAAAACTGTCACTTCTTTTGGCTGACTCAGCGGACCACTACACTTAAGGAGAGGCCAACCTAACCACTGCCTGCAGGCCATACTCCAGCTCTACAGTATATTCTGCTCCAGGCCATAGCCCAACCCTTCCTTACCTTGTGGTAACCTTTCAGTTTTTAACTCCTGCTTCTGATGTGTCTCCAGTGGTGGATGACCCTCCTTCAAGGTAGGAAGTATATGAATAAGTGTGTAAAGTGGCTGAATCACTTTAAACTTAAAGAACAAGCTGGATGGAGCTGGATCCCCACAACTCAACAGCACTTCCTGGTTTCACTCTGACATGTGACTGACCTAACCAATCAGAGGCTGGGAGGACAATACTAAGGTAAATGTGAGGAGGAGAGACAGAAGTACATTCAGCTGATTACTGGAAGAAAATGTTGAACATGTAAATATGTAATAAGGCAGCCCTTAAAACTTAAAGCCCACATTTTTCCCAGACATAAAAATATCCAAATCATCTGTCACTGATTACCCTTTGGAAAAGTCAATCATTATTTTTGAATTTTTTCATGGAAAAGTAGGTGAAACTGTGCGTTTTATGGTGGGTCACAACTGTGACCTGTGGAATAATGTGCTGTATCTGACATTTATTGACCAAATTAACATAATGTTCCATGCAGTCATCAAAATACTTACATATCCCAACTCAGTTATTAACACATTTAAGTCTCTGTCACTGGCAGTCCACAGCATTGCCACTAGAATGCTCTGTCACATTCTATAGTGACTATTTTACATATAAAAAACATTTATACATACACATATCACCGCTTTGTCAGTGGCCTTGTACATTCACGAGACGTGCTAGGTGTCCTTCTGCATCTGCTGTTGACGTTCCAGGATGTGCTACCAATGCTGTGACATCAACAAAACGTGGTTAGGTTTAGAAAAAAACATCTTGGTTTGGTATTCAGGAAGGGAACACTCGGCTCCTGGGTGAAAGTCCAGGGATTGTTTGAACTATCCAGCACCCCTCTTACTTTCCTGCTCTCGTCGTTACCAGCGGCGTTTCAACCTGACTGCATCCAGCTGCACATCATACCACCCTGATAGGTGTCATCCAGCTGACCAGAGGCATATCATAGCAACACCAAAGGTTACATCCGGCCACATTACATACTGCTGCGAAAGGTGGCTTTTGGCATCAGGTGTCTGATGCAGAAATCAGAAAGACAAAGCGGCAGTATTCAATGACTTTGGAATAAGAATGGGCTGGAAGAGGAGGTCATAATTACTGATAAAATTGTTCCTGTCATGATCTGTTTGCATAAGTTCAGCATATTGTTTAAAAGCCTGTGTAAATGGCCTGTCTGAAAACACTATTCCAATTCATTCATTCTTTTTCCGTAACCCATCTTCTTGAGGGTTGCGGGGGGGCTGGAGCCTATCCCAGCTGACATTGGGCGAGAGGCAACAGACTATCACAGGGCTGACACATAGAGACAGACAACCATTCACACTCACACCTACGGACAATTTAGAGTCACCAATTAACCTGCATGTCTTTGGACTGTGAGAGGAAGCTGGAGCACGTGCAAACTCCACACAGAAGGGCTCCCCACCCTGGGTTTGAACCAGGAACCCTCTTGCTGTGAGGTGACTGTGCTAACCACTACACCACCGTGCTGCCTATTGTCACTGGTGGGATTAAATGGATTAATTTCATGCATTTGATTAATAAATATTGTACTTTCTACATCTTACACTTGCAAACTTCATAAAAATCTGTGAACCTTTTTCTTGTCTCTTTACCGTCTCCCCTCTTCTCAAAAGCTACCTGTATCTGTAAAATCATATTTCCTCTGCTGTTTAACATGACCTGTCAGTCACTGTGGTCAGACAGCTGCAGCTCTGATGTTTGCACTTCCCTCTATTTGAGGCTTGTAGTGTTGCTGATAGAATTTAAGTGCATTCAGAGTCACTCCGAAAAGTGTCTGCTAAATGGCTGAAAAATATGTAGTGCGTGTCTTCCCTCAGGCTACATTATGCATGCCAGTCAGCCTATCAATCACCACCCTGCCAGCACACCAATCACATTCACAACACTCTTAAACGGTAGAATAAAGATGAAGGCCCGCTTGCATTTTTATGGTGTATCGACAGCTACATTTAGAAACACAGACAGACTTGACACAAGGATAGAAACTTTTGTGATTTTTTTCTTCTCTTTTAGCCGACGGGTAAAAAGGCTGAAAAAAAAACAATGTTTGATGTTTGCCCTGTCAATATGGCTTGTGCTTGATAACCACGCGGGCGAAGCAGGAGGCACTCGGCTGTAATCCTCCAATGGGATTGGGGAAAACAAAGTAGACCAGGAAGGGCTCACGCTGTGCCGGTGATGAGTGGTAATCATGAGAGGATGGCGAGTGCTTTTATTAGGGTAGAGCAGGTCAGGAATGAAAGCACTTCTGAGGCATGCGAGCACATACACACAACACAAGGACGTGGCGAGACATCGTGTCTGTCACAAAAACACCCTTTTCATGGAGGTTAATGCTGTAGAGGCAAGCATGCTCAAGCATATTGTCACAAGCTGTCATAACACAAGGGGACAGAAAATGACAGAGGTTTTGGACAACAAAAAGTCTGTACTCATCACCATCGATGTTATAAAAGGTAGGCTATCAAAACTTCATTTATAGTTTTGTGTCCCACACTGCGCTCATTAGCTTCATCCATGGCAAACTGATCAGTTTAGGATCATAGATTTTGATAATAACTAGATGCCAGTCGCCAAGATGGCGCCCATTCATTGAGTTGCTCACGTGGCATATGCGCCAGTTTTCTAGCTTCTGGGTTTACTTCCGTGGTATGCAGCCCACTGAATATGCGCAGTACTGTTTCTCCTGCTGGCCCCGCCTGCAAGTTCCCACTCGGCTCATAGACTACATTTTGATGATATCACAGATTTCGCTTTTCTTGACTTGATGAAAGATTTGCAAATATTAAAACTCTACGGATCAAAAATCTAAAAGAGAGGAATTCAAAATTGAACTCGTTTGCAGTTGTCAACGAGTGGCATAAGGTAGTTATAACAGGCCCCAGTGCCCGCTATCATGACGGGCCCTAAGACACACTAGTTACTAGTTACATGCCTAAACTAGCTATGGTATAATCTTATTGTCACATGATCAAACAGAGACTTGACATAGGATAACACCAACATACATATTACCCAGAAATCATCATTTCCATTGACTTTTGGTTTCAAGCGGGAAACAGACAGCAGGCTCCCGGCTGAAAGTCCAGTGTTTGTTGAACGTGTCCAAATCCACTCCCGCCAATCCTATTGGGACTTTCTTGCTCTTGATACCGTGGTAGTTGTGGGCGGCATTACAAACTAGCACCAGCCATTTCATAATACTGCAAAAGGGGCCTTTGTGCATTGGTATCTTGCGCGGACATCCATTGACATAGTTTCAGTATTTGACGGCTTCAGTTTCTGGCTGCTGCGTCAACAACTGCTGCAGCCTGGTGTGTTTTAAACTGCTATGAAAGGTGCCTTTGTGCATCGGTATTTGACGCTCAAATCACTGACAAAGTGGTGGTATTTAATCTAGTTGGGAAAGAGAACAGGCTTTATTACATCATGATACTCACAGGAGTGGACAGCACTTCAGTGAGGCACAGACTGTGCTCCTGAACAGAACAGCATCCTCTGAAGTCCAAAACACATTTTTCTTATTTTTTACTCAGACTAATTCTTGGATACAATTTTCACTGAAACACCTGAACTTTGGTGAATTTTGGTCTCTCTGTTAATCCAGGTGCCATTTCCAGATGTTCAGTTTAGAAAGGCAGAATATGCATGCAAATAGAGACACAAAGAATACATGAAAAGAAAAAAAAATCCCTCAATTATGAATCAAAACACAAACGCTGAGACCTCATCAGCATGTAAATTCTTCAAAAATAGCTTGACATATTGATAAACACTCAAAAGGCTGTGAAAAGGGCTTATCAAAACCTTGGTCGGCAGCACCAAGTCCACAGTTTAGAAAATACAAAGCCTCCCAAAGGTTAATAAGATTCCTCAACGCCCAACAAAAAATATCTTAAGTTTTTTGGCGAGCCACTGGGGTGTGGCGGGAGGGGGTGGGGGGGGTGGGGGGGCGATTCAAGGGCTCCACAATGTGTTTACAGAAGATGAAAGACCGCGTAAATGTGAATTTAAATGTCTGTCAATCAACGCTGCCGTAGAGATAACACAAAGGTTCAGGTTATAGGTTTTTTTGTTGTTGTTTTTTTTCTGGCACACACAATGACAAAGTGAATGACTTAATGAAGGGCTAAACACCGAGTCTCCATTTTGAATTAAATAAAATATAATTCCTCGAGGGGTTTTTGAAGCATGATCTCTAGAGCATCGACATTTTGTAAGCCGAGGTCTTCATATTACTCTCAACATTTCTTGACTCTGTTGTATCCCATTTTAAAAATAAACTGAAGCATTTTACTCTCTCTACTCGCTATTTTGTGGGGTGAGCTATACAGCTGTAAGCATTTAAAGAGTGCACATGAACAAGCAAACTTATTGAGGACATTTAAATGTAGTTATGGGAACATGTAAGCACACAAGCTGACAGACTTGAATAGAACATAAACTACTGTATCAATTAAGAACACAATGACACCGGAATCGTGGGGAAAAGGGGAAATTGCCTTTTCATAGAGTCGGTCATGCAGAGCACAGATCTACAAAGACATGTTGCGTCAAAGGTGGAGCAGAAAATGTCACTTTCTTTAATGGCAGTCCTGAAGCATGGTCACCATGTTGTGTGCCTGGAGTCCCTCACTGTTAATGGGTCTTGACTGATGGTAGTAATTACAGCTTTAAATGGTTTGAGTCAAAGTGAAATGCCTTTTGAAAATATTACTTTTCCCAAAGGTAACAAAGTATGCACTTGTAACTGAGTAGCAACATCCAAGGCTGAGAAATGAAGCCAACACAAAAGTGCCAAAAACTGAATTGTAAGGTTCCCCTTTGTAAATTCTCATTTGGACAAACAGCTTTTTCTGTCCGTAGAATTAACGTGTGGAATTCTTTACCTACAGAACTCAAACTCGATCCTGATTTAGATCACTTAAAAACTCAAACTGAAACGGTATTTGATGAGGAGTCAGTTATGCAGTCATGAATAATATGGTGTTTCCTCCTATCAGTGGTGCTCATGTATTGCAATTTGTCTGTATTTTTACTGTTGTGTGTAGGTTACTTTACACTGTTACTTGTGTTCTTGTAGCTGAGTCTTTTGTATCTTAACACCCAGCTAAGGACGGGCATTGCAAATTAGCTAAGGCTATAAGTGCTGTGGTGTGTGGCATTTAAATAAATAAATAAATATGGCTAGCACCTTTTGTTTATGTTGTTTGTTAGCTTGTAGGCTAACTGTCAGCGTTTGTGGTTGTGAAACATAGAATAATATCTGCTACATGTTACATTAATTTTCACAATGGTCTGGTCTACATCCAGAAATTGCCCACCGCTGTTTGCTCTAAAAACCTTCACGATGCTAATGCAAACTCTGCTCGTACTGACAAATCTGCTCTGCGCTAGTAGTTTCAGGTTTCTTTGTCAGTGTTATGGATTAACTTTTGTATAGACCCTGTTACTGTTAGCACTGTCTGAATATATCTTTCTGTTATTCAGAGCACCGCACTGTCAGAGTGGCAGAGCGCACTCTCTGCACTCTGTCCAGGGAAACGGAGCAGCAGAGCACCTAGCGAAGTGAATGTGTGATTAACTTAAGCATTCGTTAAGTCATATAGAAATATAACACTCCGTCTCTTCGACCAACAGGGCTCTCATTTTAGTGTAGAGTGTCAGACTGAATTTACGAACGCACCATGTCAGGTCACTCACTCACAGGTCATTGCTGAAGGTGAGATGGCCGGCTTTGTGGTTGATTACTCTGCCAATCTTACAAAGGAGGACAACACTAAAACGTTTTCCTCCAGCTTGTTTTGCTATCAAAGTTAAGGTTAGCTATTGCACTAAAAAGTTTGTGTTACAGAGAAATCCAGTATTCCTATTAATACCTCCCCCAATTTCTGATATGAAGTGTGAGCATTTTTGATGATGGCCTCCGTCCAGTCCTTTTGTCTAATGACATTAAAGCATAGTGCCCATAGAGCTAGGGCAGCTAGCCATGAGCCATGACTCTGTCTATTCTGGCTCCCAATAACACAACAAGATGACATTATAAGAGTCCAATGTAGCCTACAGCCTTGTGGTGGCGAGTCGTGTTTTGCCTCCAGCCAATAAGATTACATCATTGTGACGTCGACCCTCAAAGGGTCTATTAGCGTTGTACCTAATTGAGCTTGCCTGGGTATGTTGGAATATTGGATTTGATTAGAAGTGCACATACATGGACCCCATCAGTAGAGGAATGTGAAAATGCTTTAGTAACAAAGTTTGCACAGATACAAGTCAGTGTGGTCAAGGTCAGACATTTTTGGAAACAGAAGAGTGGAGGGGGACTTTAAGGCTTTGGTGCCACAGGAGTTCTATCTTTCTTTAAATGTTTAAACAGTTCAGTAAATACATTGGTGTGTGACAACATAGTCACCTTAAGATCTACTGTAAAGACCTTGAAATTGAAAGCATGTTTCTGTAACTCCAGGCTATGTCACCCCCTTGTTGAGGTGATCACCATTGCCTGTGTGAGCCGATGCAGCCGTACTCTTTAAAACCCTGAGCGTATTTTCATTTTCCTTGTGTACCTGCTTTATAAAATCTAATTCTGAAGTCTCTGCTGATCAGTGCAGCCTGACCCCCCTCTGCTTGCCCTGCGGTGACCATAATCAGAGATATCCTACATCTCCATATCATCATGTTAGCGTCCAGAGCCAAGTGTTCTTCACACAACACCCTCACAGTTTTAATTGAAGTCTTTCAAGTGGAGAAACACAATAATTACCCCTGCTGACCTTCAAGTTTCTCTTTCATCTCCTCTCATCTCAATTTCTTTCATCGCCCTGAAAGCTGACTCTTTTTTGTTACTTTCTTTCATATCATTTTTGAATCTTTTCTGTTTCCCTTTTTACCTCTTTACTTTCCTAGAGTTCCCAGCTAATACCTCTCTCCAGACATACTCATGCAAACATACACCCAGGAATGTATGCGCACATTTCCAGACACAAATACACCACATGCCTTCCTGCACACATTGTCGTTGTGCCGCCTTAAAGCCTATAATTTGTGGAGAATTATTCTGTTTTGTCCTTTAAGTGGCACGTTGCATCTCTCCGGGGCCTCGGATGTGATAATAGCTGTCTCTTAATAACAATCGCTTTTCTCTTTGGCGGGGTTTATTTTGACAAACAGCGCGTCTGAAACATGCAAACAGATGTGACCTTAACCAAGCGCTCGGCGGATTTGTGTATTCGATTAGGTCTGAAGGGAGAAGACATTCATGCATATTTTGAAAAGAAAGCGAGAGGGAGAGAGAAGGCGACTAGTCTGATTTCATAGTCATGCTGCACATCCATATGGGACTGCCAGGGACAAGTACAAATAAAATCAATGCATTCATTTTCTTGTCTTTATGTGTCATTAACTTTGCTTGTCTTTAATAATCTTATACATCAAGCTTGACTTTGGGATATTTGTAGCAATAAAGGCATTGAGTTCTTTCTAAATTTTCAAATGTAAAACAGTGCAGATGAGAGTTCTTATTAAAATAACCTTAGCACATGTAAATAACACTGACCTCATACATCCATTAAAGATACATCACTGACCTCATACATCCATTAAAGATACATGGGCATTCAAAGGCCAATGTCTTTGTGCTAACACACGTACCTGAGACCTTCATATCTGCAGCTGAGAGCTTTCCACGTTTCCTTTGTTACCATGGCCATGTGCAGGGATGACCCTAAGGCAAAGATAAACACTTCACATCTCATTCAGATACACAGCTTCAGACATGTTGAGAATAATGTATGGCTCATCTGCCAGCTCAGTGTTCCTACATATTACATATTCTATTCATAAAGTGGGTTGAATTTTTCAAAATCAAATGTTTATGTGACACAGATCAGTCATATAGCAGCCATACGATACAGTGGAGTAATGCCATTCTGAGCACAGAATGAAGTCAAGCTACCTCTGTGTTGTTATCCAAATTTCTCTGTGGTTTGTGGCGGTAAGCCAGACTGGCAGCATCTGTATATTGGTGAATGGGTGTAATCCACTTGCTGGCTCATCACTGCTGATTTGCACTGTACTTTGCACATGTACCACGTGGCGGTTACCACTAAAATCAGGATGCCGTCATTGGAGAAGCATATTAAAGCCCCTACAAGGAACTTTCATTTTGAGTTGATTGTGGCGACCCTGTGGACAAAAGCGGTAGTGTTTTGCTGGAATGAAGCCTACATTTCCCATGACCTCTAGCGCGTATTGTCGTAAAGCCGCATACCTGGCTCACGCATGTGTTTGTTTTGGGGATGAATGAAACAACAAGACAGGAAAACGTTGCCCCCGCTCCTATTGGGGATCCCAGCTCACCTCTGCTGCGCCCCAGCTCCACCTCTCCGGCGTAAGCGCCACTGCCGCCTGGGTAAACACAGCGGTCGGCTGGTAAGGCTGAAGGCCTGTTTGGCGAGCACTTCCACGGCTTCTTGGACTGAGTATGGAGCGGTGCTTTGCCTCTTTATTTCTCAGCACTCGCTGGACCCTGTTGACGCCTGGCTGGTACCTGTCGTCGAACCGGATGAGGTGTTCCAGCCCCGCGGCCCCTGCTCTCCTCGTCCCCGCTGGCGCAGGGTGAATCTGTGCAACCTGCGGCCTCTGTGTGTGGCTCCCCGGACAGCTAACGTCATGGACCCGCCAGCTCCTGCCAGGATTGGGCTGGTAAATGCTAGATCGCTAGCGAACAAAACATTTATCCTGAAGGATTTCCTGACTTCCCGAGGATTGGATTTTCTCTGTGTGACTGAGACGTGGCTGACTGTTGGTGAGTCCAGTGCTTTCACAGAACTTTTACCTGATGATTGCTGCTATTTTAACTCCCCGCGGACATCGGGTTGAGGAGGAGGAATAGCGACTATTTATAAGAGTCACTATAAATGTAAGCAGCTAGGTAAGATGACGTGTGCCGTCTGAGTGCCGTAAATCGTTTCGTCCTGGAAGTGACCTGGGGCGGACCCGGAGACAGTTTCCTAAAGGTATGGATATACACTATATAGAAATAGCTTATCTTCACACCGATGGTCTCATTTGCTGTTGTAGGTCACGCACAGACATCAGCAGAAACGAGAGACTTTTGCATATCCAGTTAAAAGTTCTTTGTAGCGGCTTTAACCACCCTTCGCTTCACACTTGGTTTACAATGTCAGCTCTATCAACACTGTTGCTGTTGTGTAGAGTAGTTTATGGGGTTATAGCTCCAGATAACTCATACGCTCTGAATTTCACAATGAGCCCATAAAGTTAACAAATATAGCAACAATTTAACACACAAGTACACAAATCAGCTTCACTATAACCCACAGCATTCACAGACAAAGCCTTTGTCTTTATCTGGACACATTTCCCCCACAAATACAATATGCTAATGTTATTAGCACAAGCCTATGGCAATTTACATTGTATAAACTAACTTAGCAGCTAGCAAACATTTCCTCTTCTCATATTAAACCAGGGACAACAGCAACATTAAAGTGATAGTTCAGGTTTTTGGACATGAAGTTGTATGAAACGCTGACCATCTGTAGCTCTGATGTGACGGTGTCACTACTCTCAACGAGCCTCCTGCTCTGAGAAATCGCCCGTAGCTTACCAGAGAAAAAGTAGTTCTGAAGATGTACGGGGGACACATAACCAAAAGGTTTTAAGCTACAAAAAAGTATGCATATGTTTTGTTAGACTATTTCAATAATTTTAAAACATCCCCGCATTACGTCAGACCTTGCTATCAATTAGGACTATTTTCTGGCCAGTATCACTCTGCCGTGCAGGCCCGCAAGACAGCACGGCAACAGAAATAAATCAGACAGTTCATCACCACGCCGTGCAGGTGCGCAGGATAACAACGGCTAACGAAAACTTAATCGGCTGTTTTCAACAGAGAATCAGTAGGCTGTTAATAGTGAGGAAGAAGATGTACTAGCCCTATATATGCCTTCTGCTACAGCGCAAACACCGGCTCAGGCTGACAACACACCCTCATCAGCTGCTGTAGGTAAACGGAGCAATACCAAAATGGTGCGAACAGCTGTGGGAATAAAAACATCGCCGGCTCCCAATTCCATCGGTTTCCTGTTACAGATGTAACCTGTTGGCTTGTGTCAATTGGGATGAACCTCGCTACCAAGCCGGCGAGGGTGAAGCAACTGCGCGTATGTCAGGCTCACTTCAGCTGCCCACAGATCCCGACGGACAGAGAAAACGCAATTTCCGCACTGCTGTGCCCAAAGAGAGATATATTACCTAATACCAGTCTATATAACGATGTCTGTAACTGATTGTCTGTAAAACAAAATGTTTGATTGAACTAATAGCCTGTTGTGTTGTGGAGAGTACATTATACGCGGCCTCGTTTTACTGTCAGCATTTAGTTTATTATATTAGGCTAACTGCTAAATCCGTGACATGAGTAATCAATCACATAGAAATGTGAATTCATATGTGATTACGACCAGTCTCTGCTTTGTTCTGGTGATGGGTTAGCCAAAGTTGCCTATGGGTTACATCTGTAACAGGAAACCGATGGAATTGGGAGCCGGCGATGTTTTTATTCCCACAGCTGTTCGCACCATTTTGGTATTCCTCTGTTTACCTACAGCAGCTGACGAGGGTAGTTACATTTCTTGGGAGCTCACGTCAGGCTACGGCATATCTGTGTCATTGGACATAGGACCTACGTCATAGATGCAGTGTCGATTCGATGCAGAAGTACAAATCCTGGTTTAGTCCTGGTAAAATACAAGGCTACACGGTAAAGGACTTGTTTTTGTGCTTTTTTTAGTGCATCAAAAATGAGTCAGAAATAGCCTGAAGTATAACCCAACTGTTCAGGTTTACAACTACATTTGTTTCCCTCTTGCTGATCATCTCTATATGCCTGTGTCATGTTGTAGAATAATACTGCGGCTGGATGATTCAGTCATGACAATAACTGATGGAGACGAAAGGTCAAAGTCAGTTTCAAACTTATTTGTAATAGGCTACATTTGGCCAAGGCATTCGTAAATGGTGTGTGTTTACATTTCCTGTGACAGCTAAGCCTTCATCATATGGGCGTATGTATGGTCTGAGGCAGTTCCAACTTGTACGCAGAGTACAAACAAATTCAGGAAAGAATAAATTGATGAATTCCAGATTTTTTGCATAAATTCTTTGTACGCACTGTTTGTGAATGAGGCTAAGTTTGTCACATAATGTACGCTGGCTACAGTACAATTTGACACCTTCAACAAAAGGCACATCTTTAAGTTTGAAATGTGATTTTCCCAGCTCGCTATTTTTTTTACAGAATGCCAGGAACACACTTTCAGCATGCACACACAGACGGTTATTGGAATAAAAATGTGGCTGAACACAAGAATTTTACCATGAATACTTTAATGACACCAACGTTAGTTAGAATGCACAAAAGTCTGTCAGCAACCAGCGTGCCACAGAGAGGTGACCGGTTCCCTTCCAACTGTGAGGCCTCAAGGAGGGACTGATGAATATTTAAACATCTAATATATTTCACACTGGCTTTCTCTCTCTCATACACACACACACACACACACACACACACACACACACACACAAGCGATACAGTACATCAATGCTGACTTGGGTCACTACACTAACAAGACTCTGGATATACCCATTAATTTATAATATGTGTGTGTGCATGTGTGCGTGTGTGTGACAGGTGACAGCTAAGGTCACTGCACAGGATGTGATATACGCAGTCTGCTGCAAAATGACAACAGTAATTTTATGGATGTGGTCACTCACACACTCACACACACACACACACACACACACACACACACACACACACCAGCATATAGCATATCTGCTGGACGCTGAACATTGAACATTGCCCAAGGTGAAAAATCAGTAACTAAATAAATGAATTAAATGTAAAATTGATTTTACACAGTCTATCCAGAGAAAATCTTACAGTGAGTCCAATGGTGGCAGAAGCTTCAGTAAGTAGATAACAAGCATAAGAAACAACAAAGTTCAGGAGGTTACAGAATCCTCCTGATAATACTGTGACCAGTGTGATAATTTAATGGTCATTTTACAGCAAGAGAAACACAGAGCCTCCACTGGTCATGGCATTTATTGACCATCTACAAATGTAGAGGTTTTTACCAGATAGTGAGTTATACAGAATTTGTCCAGTGAAAATTTGACAAACAAAACAGATTACAAAAGATCACTTAGCATCAATGATTGTATCGTATAACCATAACTGTAATTCCCAGCCTCTTATTTTTCTCATTCAAACTGCATTTGGAAGAATCAAAGTAGAATTATTAGGTCAAGTTGTTGAGCTCAGCCCAGTCACAGTGCTGAACAAGTTACTCTCAAAATATATTACATTGCATATTATCAGTTACCTTCATTTGAAAGTAATAAGTTACTTTACAGTATTTCTGTCTGAGTAGAGTAATGCATTACTGATTACATTACTTTTGTGTTACTTGGTTACCAAAATAACCTCAGAAGAACAGCTAGGCATTATAACCTGTAACGGCCCTAAAAAACCAAGCTGACCATTGGCCGTTGGTTTTTGTTGGGCTGTTGGTGAACAATGCATTTCACTTGCATTTAAGCAACCATTAAACACAAAAGCAGACCAGGATACACTGTAGACGTCGTAGGTATATGGATGTAAACACATTGAACATGCTAACGCACAGTAGAGTATTAGCGGCGTAATGACAGGTACCTCTAAAATGTAGCCTATAATGACATGACAAGATACACAAACCTTCAGGGGATATTTTTTCTGGTGATGCACTGATGAAGTGGGGAAGTGTGGACATCAGTTCATCCACGTCAACAACTGCACCTCTGCCACTGTCCCCCTGCTTCAAGGTGTCCCTCAGGGCTCGGTGCTTGGTCCTCTCCTCTTCATCATCTACCTACTCCCCCTTGGTTCCATCATCCGTCGTCATGGTCTCCATTTCCACTGCTACGCTGACGACATCCAAATCTACATCTCCACAAAATCCATCACTCCGGCCACCCGCTCTACCCTCACCAACTGTCTGACTGAACTCCAATCATGGCTGCAAGCCAGCTTCCTCAAACTCAACTGTGACAAATCTGAAATAATACTCATCAGCCCAAAATCCCTCTCTACAGCAACACAAAACTTCACCCTCAGCATTGACAACACCACCCTCTCTCCCTCCCCATTCATCCGCAACCTTGGTATCATCTTCGACAATAACCTCTCATTTGAACATCACATCAGCCGCCTCACCCAAACTGCCTTCTTTCACCTTAGAAACATTGCCCGTCTCCGTCCATTGCTCTCCTTCTCTGCCACTGAAACTCTCATCCATGCTTTCATCACCTCAAGACTGGACTACTGCAACAGCATCCTCTACGGCTCATCATCCAAAGTCCTCAACAAACTACAACTACAAACCACACCCACTCCCGTGAACATATCACCCCTGTCCTGCAAAACCTACACTGGCTCCCTGTCCCGTACAGAATCAATTTCAAGATCCTCCTCCTCACTCACAAAGCCCTCCACAGCCAGGCCCCCTCCTACCTCACGGACATGCTCCACCACCACACTCCCTCCCACAACCTTCGATCATCCAACAAAAACCTCCTCTCACCCCCACACAGGACCAAGCACAGAACCTGGGGCGACAGAGCCTTCTCCACAGCCGCCCCCTCCCTCTGGAACACCCTCCCTTTACACATCCGTGACTGTCCAAATCCATCCACCTTCAAATCACTCCTCAAAACCCACCTTTTCAAATCCGCTTTTAACCTTTAACATTAGCTTTTCATTCTCGGTTCATCATGTGCCCTCCTTTTGCCCCCAGAGGCTGTATCGCCTCTGGGGGCAGACCTCCAGTTTTTTGGCATTCTGGTTTGATTTGGGCGGAGGAGGCGAATTTCGGTTTCCGACTTCCGTTTATATATAAGTAAATATGCTGAACCATTGCAATGGATTCAGAGTTTGTAGTGACGGCAATTATGTTCAGCCTCGTTAGTTCACCCCACGGACCGTTTAACCTGGCAACAACTGCAGCCGGCTCAAACGGAGCGGACTACAAACAGCCTACAACCGGAAACCAGGGCTCTTCCGCTCTTCTTCCGGAGGCAGCATCTCCGGGGTTTGACTCTACATTCACTGAATGTAGAGTCTGTACATAGAGACTACACAATTTGTAAATGTAATAATATTGCTCAAAATCCTGTTGATAATGTGTTAAATTACTTTGTTACTGCTCAAAAGTAAAGTATTTCTGTTACGTCCAACACACATCATATACAACACTATATGTTTGTGCAAACCACAGACACATTACATTCGTATGTTTCATACATATCTTATCAATGTTTACAAAGTCTGAAAATATGGGTCATTATGTGAAAACGTGCCATTTCCCATTCTTAATGTTTGATTTTCAAAGTACTGTTTTAAAACTATTTATAACCCTTTTTGGTTTAAATAGATCCTTACCTATCAGAAATAGGTGCTGTGCTATCTCAGGCTATCTTTTTTTTTTTTTCCCCCACATTTAATCAACATGCATACGTGTGTTTTGTCAACCCTGTTACGATACACCAATTAATGTTTGAAAATGTTTTAAATGCATATTTACAACATATCCGATATACTGTGAAGGATAAATCTCCCCTTGTTACACTGTGTGTTTGTACAGTGAGAATGTTGAGGTGTTTATTTTTATCCATGGATAAACATTTGCAATTGACACTTTCACAGCATCTACCCATATGTGAGCTGATTTTGTCATGGGAAGGTGACAAAGGCTTTAGACCACTGCTCAAGACCAGCAAACAACAAAACGGATTGTTTTTCTAGCCAGTCTTAGCCAGCTTTATAGATTTATTAGCCACCAAACATAGGTGGTTTTAGCGACTTGGGGACAGTGCCATGAGAAGTGGTTGTTTTGTACTCAGACATCAGTGGGTTTCCAGCCAGAATATGGCCACCAAATGGTATTTTAAGCAAAAATATGGCCTTTTTAACCATAATCTAAAGTGGTTAACAAAGTAACAAAGTGGTTTTTGTGCTTATATATCTAACTACACATTAACCTCAATGCTGCTGAAACGTAAACATAAAGTTTCAACTAACTGCATAATAATGACATAGAATTTTAACAACTCTGTGGTTTGCAGAGATGTACAATGGCAACTTTTGTTCTGGCGACTGAGCGCAAAAATTTTTAAAAAGGAAAAAAAAAGGTTTTGTTACATAGTGATGATGGCAGAAGACAATAGTCTATTTTTATGAGCAAACACAGTAACACACATATAAACACATGCGATGACACCATTGCTAATGAGAGCTAGAGTGTGAGCTATTGCTCCCTTGCCCTCCATGCTCGGCTGCAAACAGGATAAACATGGACTTAGCCACAGTCCCCAGAGGAACGGCGACCTTTCCCAACTTAACCGCTGAATGTCTGTTTGTGTGTGTTTATGGGTGTTTGTATGTGCATATTCCAGTTCATGACATTATTAACTGTGAGGGAAGACTGTGCTAAAACAAGCTATGGGACACACTCCTCACAACATCAACATACATACAGCATACAGAGTACAGTATGTTCCAGCCATAATACTAATAAGCTAAATATCGATCACATCCTGACTCTGGTGTGGGACCTTCCTGGCCCCGCCCCTGCTTAGCCTCTGGTGAAAGCCACAAGTCAATCCTACACACGTAAATGTGGAAAATGTATCCGTGCAAATGCAAAAGTTGATTTTTTTAACATATATTTTAAGTATGAAATTGTGGAGATGATTTGGGGCTCTGGAGGTGAAGGTCCTCATCAGTCCAGAAATACAAACACAAATCTGTGACAGTTTGCCAGGTGGAGGATGTGATGAGAACTTTGGGCTGAGACAGGACAATCACAGCAGAGTAATCATTTATCCTTCTCTGGTGTGTGTGTGTGTGTGTGTGTGTGTGTGTGTGTGTGTGTGTCTGCCCTGCCAACCTTGAGCTGAGGAATGACTCTATAATCGTCGCTCTGCTCTGCACCCATCTACCCTGCAAGCATTAGTTATTACGTACTTACATGCACACAGCAAACCATAATTCAGGAATTCACATTAGTAATTACACACACACACACATATGCACACACACAAACACAGGCATACTTTTTTAGTGCCCTGCCCTCTACAGCTATCCATAATTCGCAGAGACTGACCGACAAACATACATCTCCATTTTGCCTGCACCGCGTGCAATCATAATTCAGAGACTGGAAGATAGAGAGACACAGTCATGGACATCCAATATATCAATATAGCTGTGGTCTCAGCAGTAACCTGTTACTCAACCCTGCCCATTTGACCCTTTACTGCTAAGTGTGTGTGAGTGTTACACCCCAGTCTAGGGGGCTAGGAGCCATACGCTGTATAAAACAATGAACTGTGGGACTGTGACGTCACCCATTAGTTTGTGGACTCCTGATTTAGCCCTGACTTTGACCTTTTGGCCATCATTATCTTGGGTTTTTGAAGCCAGAAGTGACCATATTTGGAAGACAGGTTAGCTAGCTGCTAGCTTGGCACAGTGTATTTACAGCCATGGTTTACTGTGATATGCTAATACTAGCGCTATTTTTTGTTAGCAAAAAACAGGCTTAAAAGCATTAAAACAAAATGTACTTACTGGAAAAACTGAACATCCGACTTCTTAGAGGGTCGTTAAGTCTTTTTTAGTAGACCAAAACATACAATTAACTTTCAAGAACTTAAAACACGCAGATATAGCAACATCTACGACTACACCTACAGGCCTATTCTCCGGGGTTACATTGTTGCGCCAGTCTACCAAACCAACATTGTCGCTATGGTTGCCATGCGTCTCGTCAACAGATCTGACCCACTTGTCACTCAAAGTGGCCACACTCTTAATTATGCATAACTGCATTTTAACATTGGGGTCTATGGGGATTAACTAGGCCCACAGGAAAGCCGCTCAGCCCTACAGCCAACTTTTCCCAGTGGCCTCTCGTGGTATTGCAGCTAAAAAATCCCCTACAGCCCAAAAAGCATTTTCCCCATGGGCCACCATTGTAAAAGAGATGTCTGTAAAACTCTTGACAGGACACCTTGAACTGCAGACATGGTCAGTTATAAATCTTTCTATTCTGGATTTCTGAGCCATGGTGATTTTATATTTGTCAAACTTTCCTCAAGCTGAGAAAAGCAATTTAAAAATCAGTGAGGTAATCACAGTTGAAAGTCCATGGGCCAAGCAGGAACATGCAGGCGAGGGCAGTGAGAGGAACACTGCTGTGGTTATTCAGTGGGCTGCATACCGCAGAAGTAAACCTGAATGCTAGAAAACTTTTTGGCATATGCGCCAGGAGAGCAACTCCACTGGAATGAATAGGCGCCATCTTGAAATCTGGTATCAAGGTATTATTAAAATCAATGGGACTGACTCGCTTTTGTAGAAAACCTTAAGTGGCCGTTCAAGGAACAGCAGGTTTCGACACTTCTGTGTTGGCTTTATTTTGCAGCCCTGGAGGTTGCCGCTTGATAAGACTGTTAACAGGTTGTTCCCTTGTTGTAAGTTGCTTAGAGAATAATGAGGATAATTAATTAATAATGCGTAAGCTAAATGTAATTTCTCAGGCACTACACCTAACAAGACCTCTAACACGCAAACAGCCACACAATACGCTTGGAAAAACAAGTTGACACAGGTTAAAAAGTGCAGCGAGGGCCGTAACAGTGTGTGTGAGGGTGGTGGAGGGTTTAAATGACCCTTCCATGTTGCTGTGTTAAATGTTAAACTGATTAGACAGTGATTGATTTAGCCTTTCTCAATCAACTGACATGCAGTGATAAATGAGTCAGCATCCTGTCGCCTCGCTGACTGCCAGTTGGCTGCTCTGGCCTGCTGGGGTTATTCCTGTTATATTATCTATGTTTTTACATCACAAATGTAGGATTTTAAATGTTGTATATTTCATCTGCATTTAGTTTTTGGAGCAAAGTTCATTGTAAAGGCATCTTACATACAGCAGTACAACGAGCAGATTAGGATTCATGTGATGAATTCTGGGAAGGATTCCCCCCTCTGGACAGGAAGGAATGTCTAATGAGGTCATCACGGCCTGTCAGCTAATCACAGCGCTGTGTGACAGCCAATCGTTCAATCAGATAAATTTATGACAGCTTAGTCAGACCAGACTCCCACTCTTGCCCTGTGGCTGTGTATCTGGTGTGTGTGTGTATGTGTGTGTGAAGGAGAGAGAGAGTTTGTGTGTGGTTGTCATCAATAGTTTCATACTTTGTGGGGACATTTGCATCCCAGAAGACACATGGATCACACACATACACACAGTGTTGTGCACACAGCTCCATGTGGTGGTCATTAATGTGGCTGTATAATGGCTGCACAAGTGAGTTTCAGCACTTCTTTATATGAGCTGTTTTTGCTGACAAAACATCACCTGCAAGAAGCCGCCTTGAGTTTCCAGCCAAACAAGTGGAAATTTTTCCCGAGAGAAGTTTCAGATGTGTGACTCTAAGCGATGTTGCACTGGTTTAAATCACCTTCCACTTTCCAATTGATCTTAATCATTAACTTCACCTACGTCTTTGTTGGTCAGTCCGGGTGTTGTTATTAGGACTGTCAAACGATAAATTTTTTAATTGTGACGATTTGCCGAACTTCAATAGTTAATTGTGATTTATCCCATTTTTTTTATTGTATATTTAAATTTCCATTTGTTTCTATTCGGAAACAGAGCGCTCGGCAGGGACGGAGCACCTGCCACAGCAAGCGAACTTGACTTGACCAGCGGACTTCACTACAAGGTGATTGGATGTAGAAACAGGTGACATGTTCACAGTCTAAAACCAGCCACCGGCAATTTGACCAGCTGAGTTGCAGGTGACACCAGCAGACGACTTGAGTCGAGCTCAGATCGGCCAGTTCACTCCGCTGCAACTTTTCTCTACAACATCCTAAAACGGTTTCGTCTCGTTGTGAATCATCAGTCTGAACTGGGCTTAAACCCCAATTTCCACATACTCCCTCTGTGCCATGCAGCACAGCGCCGCGCACTGTGTGGCAGATACGCTCCCATTCTAGTGAATAGCTTCATTTCCATCTTCTCTGGAGTGTCCCAAAAGCGCCATGGCGCTCCGCTTCGCCGGAGATACATGACAGGTCTATTTTTCAGCGACTGCCCGTCCATAGCACGTCAAGCCACATAGCTCAGATCGCACCAAACCGGAAATGGAACGCGTATGGCATCCGGTAAATTTCAAAATACAACACAATGCACAGACTACGGATGTTGATGTGAACAGTAAGGTGTTTTCAAGTTAAACTTCTTTTCTCTCTTTTTCCTTGTGAATGAACTATTGTTTTGGTCTGGCTCACACTTTATCAATTGCTTTTTATTGCGTGACTTCGCAGTTCCCACGTGAGCTTGCTGCTCCGCTACGTGGCACAGCACTGCAGAAATGCATCCAGTAGGCGAGGGTACACGCCGTTGGTCACTCCAGATCCAGTGCAGATGGAGTATGTGGAAATTGGGGGTTAGCCTTTGTTACCTTCAGGTGAACATGAACTATAAGTTGTACCCTTTAATTGAAAATACAGAGATGTGAAATCATCGGTTATCAAATTAGATATCGGCCATGAGAAGCAGGCAGTTATCGGTTATCGGTGCAGGGTTGGTAGTGAGTTGCTGCCCCAAGCGAGGGGGTTCAAGTATCTTGGGGTCTTGTTCACGAGTGAGGGTAGAATGGAGCGTGAGATGGATCGACGGTTTGGTGTGGTGTCTGCAGTGATGCAGGCACTTTGTCGGACCGTGATGGTGAAGAGGGACCTGAGCTGGAAGGCAAAGCTTTTGATTTACTGGTCCATATTTGTCCCAACACTCACCTGTGGTCATGAGCTCTGGGTAGTGACCGAAAGAATGAGATCGTAGATACAAGCAGCCAAGATGAGTTTCCTCCGTGGGGTGGCTGGGCTCAACCTTAGAGATAGGGTGAGGAGCTCGGAGTAGAGCTGCTGCTCCTTCGTGTTGAGGTGGCTCAGGCATCTGATCAGGGTCCTCCTGGGTGTTCTAGGCAGAGGTTCTGGCCTGGGAACGCCTTGGGGTCCCCCAGGAGGAGCTGGAGAGTGTTGTTGGGAGAGGGACGTCTGGGATGCTTTGCTTGGCCTGCTGCCCCCGCGACCTGGCTTCAGATAAGTGGTTAGTAATGGATGGATGATAACGTTAATATTGTGCATCACCACTGCGATTATCTTGTTAAAACATATTTTTAAGTTGTTTTTTTTTATTATTTTGTACATATTTTGAACAATATTATATTTATTTCTTGCAACAGGATGGCATTTTTGAAAAAAATACTTTAATAACTATAACCCTCTAACTAAATGTTTTAATTTAAATGAATACAAAGCATTTAGTTTTAGTGCATGTACCTGGAAGAGTTTTGAATAAGTGGAAGCAGCGAGTGTCAGGACAACAGTGCCAGTAACTGGTGACAGTTTTTTTATTTTTATGGATCATTTATTTGAAGAGCTTAATGAACGACCCGCAGTTGTCAACATCCATTTGATATAATTACTTTTTTAATGCACTCAGAAATGAGTGTTTTAAATGACTCGTTTTAATGACTCCAGTAATTAACACAGACAGGTGTGTTTCTGAGGAAATAAAGCAATTTCACTCAAGCAGTGCCCAGTTGAACCTTCTTCAGACTTTATTCTAATCTTCCAGTCCTCTCTGTCGCTCTGCTTCTCTCTTCTCAACTTTAACATACTCCTTTTTTATATATATCTGTCTCCCTGATTATTTTAGTCCGTTGCCTTTCCTTTTTCTTTCTTTAACTTTGCTCCTTTCTGTCTTTGTCCTCGCTGTTACCTCTCTGTCTCACCATATCTTGCAGGCCTGTCATGAGTCTGTCAATCTGTCAACCAGTAACATTTCTGTGTGACAACAAATCGTCCAATCAGACCACTCGGTGACAGCTTTCACCACAGTGCAGCACCTTACCAAACAGGGTGCATGTGTGTGAGCGTGCGACAAAAAGAGCGTGATTTATTGGGGAGATGCGTGTTTTGTGTGAGTGTGAGAAAAAGAAAGTCAGATAGTGTGTGTGTGTGTGTGTGTGTGTGTGTGTGTGTTTCCCATATGTCCACAGGTAACGTATAATAAAGTGGGTCACAGTCTGAGGTCTATATCAGGTATTATCTCATATGACAGCAGTACTGGCATGTTTTAATGAGCCCGGCTCCACAGAGAGACTAAATCTGGATCCTGCACTGGAAACCTTAAAGTGCTAATCCTCAGGATCCTCTTTCTTTTCCTTTCTTTTGAGAGGGTGGTGATGTGTGTTCTTGGTCTCCACGTGTGCTGATATGTTCTTATTATTGTTTTGCTGTGGTTTTCTACTACATTACCAGAGGTCACCTGTCAATCAAAGAGCATAACATGATTCTCTCTGGACTTTCTGTCACTTTATCTTGAGTTTTTGTGCGTGTTGCTTTTCTTTTTTGTCTTTTCATCATGACACTTGTTATATTTATTGCAGACACAAATCAGAAGCTCAAAATGCGCAACACATTTTCTTTTCTATGGAGTTGAGGGAAAGTGAAGATCTAAGAGACAAAAACATCTCCTACATGGTATATTTTAAACATTTCCACAGGGTACAAATGACCCAAGGCTAAGGGGGTGCCCATGAAGAGGTGAATGGTTGACCCTTAAATTGGATCAAGTAGAACAATTTACATACTGATTTTAGTTATATGTAGTTGCATGATATATAAATGTAATATTATGATTAAAACATATCTAAAAATGCCATCTGATACTCCCATGTTATGCTATTTTGTTGGAAAGGGGAATAATGTTCCAAAGTTACACTAAATTTTGGCGAGGGAAGGAAAAAGAAACATTGCCATTTTTTAAAATGGCGTATTTAAATATTTCTGCATCCTGGGGTCCCTGCACAGTCTTGGATTTGCATAAATTGGGTATGACTGGAAAACTGAGAGCTGACAGCCATATACTCTTCACTGTTTCAGTTCTGCACACAATTTTACAAATATATTTACTGTAGCCTTGAGACTAAATGAATAAATGAATAAATGAAGAAAAAAATATTTGTTCACTCCTGATTCGATCTTGTGATTTATTACCTTGCAGTAATTTCCTCAATTAATGTTTTTTATTTTGATTTTACTTTTCTCTAATCATTCATTAGAGGGCATTTTTCCAGCCAGGGCTACACCTCTGATTTTCAAAATAACAAGATAAGGTCTTAACAGTAGAAGTAGATACAACATACATGTGGAAATATGATTAATTGCATTATAGTTGCAGGAAGTATAGAAATATACAGGGACTCCCCCACCACCCCAGCTGTGGATGAGGGTTCCACTTTTGAAAATGTTGTCCCCCTGCCTGTATCTCCTAACGGCTGGCCTGCACAAATTCCATCACTACAGGAACAGAGTCAGGCCACTTTGCTATTCGGAGTTTCTTTTTTAGTGGTTTCATCCAACTATTAATTTAAGTTTTTCCACTTTTCATTTTCCTTGGCGGATGTTAAACATGCTGTCAGTTCAACTCAACACCACCACCTACAAAAAATGTACAGGAACTGTTTGTTTTATTGAAAGTAGTTTAAAATTTGGAGGAAATAATGGAAAAATTAAGGATATTGATAAAGTGAGTAACGGCATCCTGAGCAGAGAATGAAGTTATGCTATCTCTGTGTGTTTTGGTAAGCTGGTATGGTTGCAAGTGCATGATAGTGCATGTGTGTATTTCACTGGCTAGCTCATCGCCAGCATTTTGCACAGTGCTACTTGCTACATAGCGCTACTTATATTAGCAGCGTTGATATTGTGATGGCACTGTCACACAGGCGTAGCGTCCACCCTCCAGTTTCCCCCGGTTAACACCATTAGCTCTGTCAACACTGTTGTTAAGTGCCATTTATGCTGGTAGCTAGCAGCTAACAGCTAACAGTGCTAACAATATGACTAGCTCTAACTACAAAGAGTGCTGATAGAGATAATGGTATTAACTAAATGGGGCTACTAGAGGTTGGGGACGATGCTTCTGCGACAAAGCTATCTGTTTTCAGAGGTAACAGCCATATGAGCGCAGTGTGTTGCAGCAGCGATTAGCTAACCAGCGCAGGGACTCACATGAACCTGCATGCACATGGGACATAAGCGTCCACCATAACAACTAACAGTGATAGTCGTATTAAAACACACTCAGATGTAGCATGACATCCTTTTCTTGTCTGGACGGCGTTACTCCACTACATCCTTACATAACTAATAGTGTTTTGCTGCTATATTGATACTCATAATGTGTTATAGAGCTCCTTTAATGTATGCATTATCACTGGGTGAGTCAACAAAATCTACATGCACCACACCATGATGCATCTGCAACAAAATCACACAGCAGAAACATCCTCTAATTTGAAATGAATGAAGTGCAGTGGGATTAAAGGCTAACACGTTCAGCACGTTAAGTGTGTCATCTACACAGAGCTGAGAAGTTATTTCCTAAAATGCTTCATATATTCTCTCGGGAGCTGAAAGAAAAATCAATCTAACGTACAGCATTAAGTATTTCCAACTCGCACAGGATCAAGTGGAAAAAGGTGTCATTTTAACCCCGGTAAAATGCACACCAGTCATTATGTTTTGCATAAAAGCATTAAAAAATACATGAATAGTTTTTTCTTTGACATAATCATTTTATCTTTTCATACAAGCAAATGGTTTTCTATCATAATTACACCCAGTGTTGTTCTTTCCCTTTAATTTGTCACCCATCAGATTTTTAGCCTGCTACTGACAGTCACTTTTATCAGAAAATGGAAATGTTTATTTATTTATTTCTTCCCAAAGAGCCTTTGTATTTGCCAAGCCATGAGATTATCTTACAAGTTATCTCCACCTGGAGAGGATCATGCCTTTGGGCGTGTGCGTGACTGCGTGTGTGATTCTGTGTATCTATCTGTCTGCAGCTAATCTCACAAACTACCAGACAAAACAGTCTGATATTTTGTGTGCATATGTATGACTGTATGCTCAAGCATCTCTCGTGGCTGTGGTGATTTTTGCTGAAACTTTGCTGCAATCCCCAGCAGCATTTAGGCCACCAATCCCAAGTGTTTTTACCAACTCTTCGTGGCATTTTCTGGTAGTGTTAGAGCCACAGATCCTGGGTGTTTTTAACAACCATTCACCACATTTCCTAGCAGCATTTAGGCCACCAATCCCACTTGTATTTACTAACCCTTTGCGGCATTTCCTAGCAATCCAGCAACGTTTGAGCCACAGATTCTGGATGCATTTATCAACCCCTTGTGGCATTTCCCAGAAGCGTTTGAGCCAACAAACCCAGGTGTTTTCCACTGACCTGTCCCCACTTTTCCAGTGACTTTCCTCACCATACCTAAATGGTTTCTGTGCCTAAACCTAACCACTCATTCAACACCACGTTTTTGACAAATTAATGTAATGTCTTTGGAGAAAAAAAAAGAGTATAGCTATTTGTCTGCAGCTAATCTCACAAATTACCGGACCAATCAGTTGTGGGCACATGTATGGCTGTATGTTCAAAGATCTCTTGTGTCGCTGCATTTTCCAGCAGCGTTCAGGCCACCAATCCCGAGTGTTTTTACAGACACTTTGCTGCGTCCAAGTGGCATTTGAGCCACTGATCCAGGGCGTTTTTACTGACCCTTCACAGTGTTTCCCTGCAACATTTAAGCCACACATTCTGGGTGAATTTATCATTTTTTTCAGCTACTTTGGTGCACACCGTCACCATAAAAGCAAAGTCTTGAGGTGATTTGCTTGTGTATGGAGAGAAAATGTGCAACGTCTTTGCAAAGATTTGCAATTTCTGGAAGGGTTCAGAATTAACTTTATATCTAAACTTTGGTTACACCTCAGCGATCTGGCCAATTTCCATTTTGATACCTTAATGTCTTTTTTATTAACCAGAGACTCAAGTTAATAAAGTTATTTTAACTTTGGTTCAGAAGCAGAGTTCACACCTTAACGCTCATTTATACTCCCTTTACATACAAAAACAGATGATTTCAAACGTTGTAAACTGCCCTCATACTGCCATGCATTCTTTATGTTGGTGAAAGCTTTCAGAAAACGCACAAAAAACGGATGAAACAGACATACAGTACGGACAGAAGCCTCCGTCTGTCTCTATCTCTAATGTTGACCATAAATCAGCCTGTAGTCCCAATACAAATTTTGATCCTTAACTTAAACAGCCGTGTCTAAGCACTTTGTCTCCCCTACACCCCTTTTCTGTCTCCTTGTCTCCTCATCTACTGTCATCACAGGGAGGACGATAAAGGAACAGTACCTTTATATCATACATTTGACCCAACCTGTTACACTTCCTAGTTTCCTCAAAATGATACCCATCCATAATTGGCCTTTAGATTCCATCAGGTCATCCCATCTTCCTCAACTGTCATTCATCCCTGTGCTTTATCTACATGCATAAGTGTTGTGGTATTTGTTGGTTAACCTCCTTTTGAACATCAGTCAGTGAAAATATCTATGACTTGTTTTATGGGACAAAAATCTTGTGTTTGCACTCGTCCTGAACTCTCTCTCGATCCTTCCTCAGCAGTATTGAATCTCACCCTTCCGTCCTCCCCCTCCTCCTCCTCATCTCCCTGTCGTACTCTCCTTGTTGTCTGTTACTGGTGTGTGGATACAGTGGGAGAAGGATGGTGTCAATGCTTTATTTAACTCTGGGCGACCGGGCTGACATCCGTCTGGTTTCCCTCCAGGACAACAACTGTTACTGATCACTGCCTGATAGCAGGATGGAGGAGAGGTGGAGAGAGAAAAGAAAACAAGGAGGTAGGAACAAGGACAGAGACTGGGTGAGCTTAGGTGATTTAAAAAATGAGGGTAGGAGGAAGGAAAGGAAAACGGAGGGAAGTACAGGAAATAGAAAAACAACAGAGGAATGAGGGGAAGGAGAAAAGATGGATGCGAGAGGGGCAAATGAGAGCGAAGGGGATAAAAAGAGTAGAAAATTAGGGATAACTACACCAAATAACTTTTCTTTTTTTTATTCTTTTTTTGCCTTTAATCAACAGGACAGTTGTTTTAGCGTGAAAGGGGAGATGACATGCAGCAAAGGGCTTTAGGTTGGAATCAAACCTGTGGCCACTGTAGCAAAGACAAAGCTTTGTACAACCTGATCTGACTCAGAAGTTGTCGAAATCCATCGCTTGGGCAGTGACTTGTGGTGTCAGACACTGATGAACAAAGCCATCCTTTAACATTGGCATGATACATGCCCAGTCACTGTTACGGTTTAACTGCGCACGGCAGCATCAGGGGGAAATGTGGCGGGACAAGAATGAAAGTTAAGGTGGCAGAAGTCCAAATTGGGCAGACGGGAGGTGTCGTGGATGGGTCCAACAAAAACTGACCTTCATCCGCAAGGCTGGTGGTCGCTACTCATGAGATTGTAAAGTCAAACCCTGTTCTTTTTTTTCTGAAACCCAACCACTTGCTTTTGTTGCCTAATCCCAACCATGTTGTTGAAGGAAAAAAAAAGTCAGGTATTTTGAAAGAAGATAATGCATGCAACAGGCGGAAGATGACGTGGTGACCCAGAACATCATCAACCAATGTACCCAGGCCCTTGCGCGTCGTATCTATACCTGAAAAGTCCATGACCAGACACCTTTTCATGTGATTTCACTGCTGCAGACAAATTTCCAGTATCAGAGAAGACAAAAATCACAAGAGTTTAACCTCAATTTGTGTGTGCTTTTGTGAGGTGGTCAAAAAACTCAGTTCAGTCTTTTTCTCGTCTTGATGTCCCAACAAAATCAAACCAGGTAGACAGCAAACATGGAGGGGACTGCAGGGAGGCGCTGTCCATTCTGTGGAAAAGAAGAACAAACTGGTGGAGTTGTGGAGTGAACAAGACTCGAGTATTTTAGTGAATAATATTGACTAGTCCATACCCATTGGTAGCTTTGTCACCTTCTACCTATGCCAGTCCTCAATACCTATGTGCAGTTTCACATAGATTGACCACGTCAGTGAGTAGAAGAACGTGGGACAGACAGAATGACTGACAGACAGAATGACACACTGACAGTTTCCATGATTATGTACAGCATACCATACCATGACTTAGTCATACCAAACATTAGAAAAAGCCAACAACATTGGTCCACAGGGGGAGCCACAGCAATCGGTCGCATTTTAGCCATTTTTAAGCATTTTTCTGTTGGTATAGCGCCACCCAGTTGCCAATTAGAGTTAAATTTCTCCAGTCACCTTGAGGCGTCCTGTTCTACATATCTACCAAGTCTAGTAAAAATCCATATGGCGGTTAGGCCTAGATAAGAAATGAGCTCTCTAGCGCCCCCATTTTGTTTGATGGGGTCAATAATGGAGGGGTCCCCTCAGATTATGTGTGGTCATATGCCTACAAAGTTGCGTGGTGATGGGTGAAACCCTTGAGATGTTCTACACCTTTATGTGATGAGCCGCGCCCTCCGCAATATTCATTGCCTTATAGAAGCTCAGTTTTAGGAAGTTTTCCAACTTTTGCCAAGAGGGAACTTTAGATATTGCTCCCTAGATTATGTTCACCCAGTTTCATGCAGATCGCTCAAACTTCCTAGGAAGAGATCCATTTGAAGTGTTTTTCAAAAATTCAAAATGGCGGAAAATCTATATAAGCGGAAGTTATGGGTTCTTGAGGCAAATGTGTTCCTCATGAGGAGAGGCATCTCTGTGCAAAGTTTCATGTCTCTACGACATACGGGGCATGAGATATGCCCATTCAAAGTTTGCAATGCTATAGCGCCCCCCTTTGGCCAATTGATGTAATATTGCTTCATTCCCATCCTCCCATGACCCTCTACCACTGTGCCAAATTTCACATGGATTGACCAAGTCAGTGAGGAGAAACAGACACACAGACACACACTTTATTAATCCCCCTGAGGGGAAATTCAATTCCTCGGCAGTGCCCAGGAGGTGAACTGGCACCTCTCCAGCCACCAGTCCACGCTCCATATTTTGGTCCGGACGGGGACTCGAACAGGTGACCCTCCGGTTCCCAACCCAAGTCCCTATGGACTGAGCGACACCTTTTATCTTGTGTTTCTATAATTACATGTTTTTGAGGACGAGCAAAAAATTGTTAATATATCATGTTTTAAAAGGGAGTTTGGTGTAATATTTTCCACCAGGAGCAGGGTGGGAAATAATCTCAAAAGGAATCTAGCTGCAGTCTTCAGCCTCAGTCTTTGGAAAATCTTACGCCGTGTGACGAAAACCTCACATTGTCTTGAGATGTGAGAAGGTGTCAGACTTTTAAAAGTGTTTTCAAAGTTTTCTAGGTAGGACTCAGATAGGAGAGAGACGGAGGGGGGTGGAGATAATGGATGGAAAATACAGGCAGATGACAGATGAAGGAAAAAGACAGGAGAAGAGGAAGAAGACTGGAAGAGGAGGAGAAAGGTAGAAAAGGTGAAAATGGAGGGGAAACAGTGAGCTCTCTGTCGCTCCCTCCTTCTTGTACGTGGCGTTCTGCCCCCTGTAAGCAGAGTTAGGAGGCTGATAACTTGCTGCAATCTGTCACAACACTCATTACTGTCTACCTCCATCGCTCCGAGACAGAGAGAGGGATGAGGGAGAGGAGAGGAAGATGGAGGGAATGAGAAGAGGTAAGGGAGAAAGAAAGGAAAAGGGGGACATGAAGGAGAGGAGAAAGGGGTAAAGAAAGGGAGGAGGGAGTGGGAGAAAGGGAAGGAAAGAGAGGAGAGTCAGAGAGGAAAAAGTTCACTCTATCATCTGTCTTTTCTGCATTCCTCTTTTGAACTCCTCATCTTTTTCCCTCTTTTATTTCACCCCATCCCTCTGTTCCTCTCCCCTTCATCAGCCCCACCTCACCATTGGTCTATTCCTCTTCCTTGCCATCACCTTTCCTCCCTCCCCTCCTCTCTCTGACCTCACTTTCTTCCCCATCAGTCTCCTCATCCATCTCTCCTGCTTCCCTTCTCTCCTTCACACTTCCTCCCTCCATCCAGTCCAGTTAAAACCAGTTCGTGTGTATTCTGACTGAACCGACTGGACTGAGCTTTGTGTATTCCCATATCAGTCTGCGCTGCAGCTGACTGCATGCCATCCACCCGCTGTGCTGGCTTTCAACACTCAGCAGATGCCAGCGGAGGAAATGTCACGGCACAGTGTGACAATGCCGCCCCCTATGGGTGGACGTCAATACAGCAACCTCTGTGTGCAGAGGAGGAGAGGACGAGAGGAGGAAGGAATCTGCTGGACAGATGCTGATGGGAGACACTGTAGGGGAATGTGTGACCATCATGATCATCATCATCATTATCATCATCAAACTGATCCTCAATCAGGACCATGTTTGTTATTTTCATTTTAATAATCTATTTTTATGTTAATTTAATTTTTAATTTTAAAAATCTTTTTATATGACATTACCGATATTATATTGACGTTGTTTTCTTTGTTTGGATACAGCACTTTTTTTGTGATTTGTAAAAAACATTTACCTATTAACTTTAATTAATTGATTAATTTGTTTTTTTTTGTTTATTTTTAGACATGCATGATATTGTAAATTACAGCTTAAAACTAAAAGATTTGCATTTAAATGATTTATGACAATATGGGTCTTGTCTTCGTGCTTTTGGACATCATTTCTATCTTTCAGAACAACACACTGTTATTATACATGCAGTAGTGTTGTTAATAGAAGTCCAACAGGGCAAATAACACAAGGAATGAGACTACAAACTTTCCATTAATGAGCCTAAATGAGGAATCATTACTCACATTAAGGGGTTTAAATGATCTGGCTGAACTGTCCTTCTGATCATCTGACTGCTTGTGTTTCTTGCCCCAAATTACTTTGTTGTAGAGATGTCACCACATTCCCAGATCTAAGCAATGACTTTGCTAAGTAGTTACCCAGACTGGTAGAGAAGTTGACAAAACAAGGGCAATGGTTGTTTTAAACCAGAACTATCCATTAAGTTTATTCACTATGACTCATCAGATTTTGTTCTTCTCGTGTGGTATATTTTTTTAATTTGCCAACATGGTCTCAATACCAGCGCTTGGGCAGTGACTTCTGTGTCAGACACCAACAAAAAAAGCCGTCCTTTCATATCAGCATGATATGCTGTCAGGTGCCATCAGTGTGTAATGGTGCCAAACGGCGTCAGGGGAAAACACAGTGGGACAACAACATAAATAAATTGAGGGTGGGGTGGTGGATGGGTCCATTGTTTTTTTCGTAACCTTACCATGTGCTTTTGTTGCCTAAACCCATCCACGTGTGTATATTGACTAAACATAACCACATGTATTTGTCTTTGAAGGAAAAAGGCATCAATTGGTGATGTTGTACCGATGTGGTACTTTTATTTTGAAAGAGACAGTATGCAAACTGTATATTTCCTGTGAAAACTGAGGTGTATTTTGAAAAGACAAAATGATGTAACAGGCTAAAGTTAAAACGGTGTCCCAGAACGTCAACTACCAAGCTGCCCCGCTTCATATATGTAGATGTGAAAAGTCGATGACCAAGTGACGATAGGTGACGAGGTCAGCTTGAGAATGCGTTGAATTTGCATCTGTTATTTTTCTCTTTTTCCACCCACTATGACATGATTCCAACATGTGCAATTATCCCCAATGGCACATGCCGCAAGTTAATATCTATCTTTAATCTCTAATGAGGAATGTGTGCCTTCTGTCCGTCCTGCTGAGAGAGGTTCGAGGTCAGCTTGAGCTGGAAAGGATTCTCTGTCTCGCTTAAGGTCTCTTCAGTAGGATAGAAAGTTGTTATTAGAGAGATAGCTGGGGGGTTTGTAAAGTGTGGCTGTATGAGATAATTATCTATAGTCAGTGTATTACATACAGTAGATGGCGGTGGGAACACTCCCTCTTTGCAGAAACAGACAGAACTGGCAACCCAGAAGCTCAGCAACACATTGCTGTGGATTAGGGTTAACAGCAAAACATATTTTGGCCATTTAAAAAAGCCTAAAAAAGAAATCAATATCAGTCTAAGTAGACACTGTATTTACAATATTTTCACCGCTCTACCTTGCTGTCAGAAAGCCCTTTCCTTTTGGCACTACATTTTCTCATCTGTATAACTTCCATATTCCTACGCATGATACTGTGCCATGCAGTGTATCATGCTGCAGGTCAGCTGTTTGGGTCAGAGAATGTGGTTGCCCAGTGCGACTGAAACATAACTTCACTTTCTGAAGGTTTCTAATAGTGTGTGCTTGTTTCTCCAGGCTGTTCAAAAGAATTGAAAACAGCTGTGGCTACTTATACTGAATACAGACATCAACACTCCACCTGCAAGACTGAGACAATTCAGCACTTACAGTGAACATTTCTCTCAAGAGGATTATATAAAACCACCGCCAGATAAGCCAGAGAGACACTTGCTGAAAAGCACTGCTGTAACAAACCATCAGGTAAAATTACACTAAATACCTAGAAATTAATGAAACAATTTACCAAACAAGTTAGCTTCTGCTCTTTCTGGGCCTCTTTTTTCAGCCCATTCAGTCCCCCTCCACAAAAGTTCTTCTCCATACTGTGGTTCATTAAAGTATCCCTTTGTCTCCATTTCGTCACTGCTGGACATACAACGTAGCCACCATGATGTCACATGGACTCACATTTTGAACCGAGCCTCCTACCTGCCTGTTAAACAGCAATCAACCCATAAACCTTCCTGAAACAGATTTTCCGGCAGGGATCAACAGATGTGGAGTCCGGCTGCTGGTGGCTGCTTGCTCCACTGCCATTCAGCAGCAAACAAGCAGAGCTAACTGGCAACAGCCACCACAGCAACTAACAAACTCCACAAATCCATTCAGCAGCTCCACCATCCACAGTCAGACACATGGCTGATTATTTACTGCTGAATTACGGCTCACAACATCTGACACTGCTCTGGTGTGAGTGTTTTCACTGGCTAGCAAAACATCCTGGCGTAGACTATTTACTGGAGTTTGCCAGTTTGTCACTCGTGCGGCATTTGTGTCGCGTCTAGTCTCAACAAAAATGAATCATAGATTGCGTCCTAGTTTTTATCATCCAAATCTATTTTTAACTCATCGCTGTCTTGTTTTCATCATGGACAAAAGGTTGTTGATAAATTTTCGTCATAGCTTTCGTCAACGAAATGAACACTAGGTTTGGTGATCAAAATACTGATGGCTATGGCTACTCCTGTGGATCTGGGGTTATGCCATGACATTGTCACCATGGTAGCAACTTGTCACTGGATGGCACCCACTTGTCAGCCCAACTTAAAATGGCCATGCCCTTAATTATGCATAATTTAAGCCTTAATAACATTTAAATGGGCACTTTATATAAATATTTACCTCCCGGGTGGTTGTCATAAATGTTGAAATTGGCTATAGAGACCAAAGTCATTTTGTGAACCAGGCTGTAAACATGTTTATTTCTGCAGTAAAGTTGGCCATTTTAACATGAGAGTCTATGAGGACTGAGTCGCTGCCTCAAGTGGCCATTCAAGGAACTGCAGTTTCTGACAATTCAGCATTGGCTTCATCTCTCAACCCCCCCATTGTTTTCTCCCCACTATATTAGCTTTTTTTTTTTTTTTTTTTTTGCAACTTTGTTCAAAATTTTTGTAGCTGTGATGTTCATACCAGTTTGCTCTGGTGTTATTCATATTACGGTGACAGGTTTATGTGATGTAATTTACAGAAATAGAAAGAGAGAAGACTAAAATGTGTTGGTGCCATAAGTTTCTGTTCTAAAGTACTGGTTATGGAGACAGATGAGAATGTCTGGAAACAACAAGCAAAGAGAAAAACACTCAGACAGAAAGAGATTCATATTGCACAGAGGATTAATATGAGTTTTCTCCCCTCTACAATAGTTTCTTCTCAAATTCTCTCTGTGCTCTTATCTTCATCAAAACAACTTCACAAACAACAACACAGATACAACAAAACACTCAGACAGAAAGAGATTCATATTGCACAGAGGATTAATATGAGTTTTCTCCCCTCTACAATAGTTTCTTCTCAAATTCTCTCTGTGCTCTTATCTTCATCAAAACAACTTCACAAACAACAACACAGATACAACAAAAACCAGAGAGCATCCAGCCGGAGGTGTTACTTTTTACTTATGGAAAGAAAAGAAGACCCAGAATTAAAGATCAAAATCTAGAGCAAGAGATTTCAAGATGAAGCTTTCGATTACTTTGGTACCACCCCCCCCCCCACACACACACACACACACACACACACCCAGACACTTTCTTTCCCTACTTTGATACCTGGAGCTCCTCCACCCCCACCTCTAATTCTCACTTTGGCTTTCATTGTTGTGAAGCCCTTACACATCAGTTCCAACTGGGTCAGATATGAGACGGGGAAGAGAAGAGAAGAGAGGAGAGGAGTGGAGAGGAGTGAGGAGAAGTAGTGTCTCTCTTTCAGCAGCTCTGGTCGCCTTTGTGTCATATCAACTTGTTCATGTCAGCTGTCATCTCTCTCATCTGACACAACAGCCCAGTGTGTCGTACTACCACACATAAACAGAGCTGATAAAGGTAAAGGAGAGAACACATTTTGTTTGTGTGTGTGTGTAGGGTTTGCCAGCACACTTTTGGCGTTTGTGTTGCCCAGAGGCATCAAACAATGTTGGCAGATGTCAGGTGGGTGGGTGACAATTGGGCAAACAGGAACAGTTTAAGGGTTTATTGATAAGATGGAGCTACATGAGCTTACAGGCAGGCTCGGGCTCAGGCTCAGGCTCAGATGTCTGATAAACAAGGCATGATGCAACAGTGACAGTCTGGCATTTAAGACTGGGTAAAAGGGTCTGGTATATGTGCTGGGAGGGTGACTGGGGAATGAAACACAGGTGAGCAGAAGGCTGTGGGAGTCAGGTGACCAGGATTGATGAGGAACGTCTAAGGGCATCTGGTGGACAGGTGGAGAATGGCAATGAGGCTTAATAAAGATGCAGGGGGCTTGGAAAGTGGAATGTGGCTAAAAAGAGGGACAGAGAGGCAGACTGGGCAAAGTAAACACAACTGAGACAGCCATTGTGACAGATAGATATGTCAGCAGGTACGGCAATCGTTGCCAAAAACATCCCCGCCTCTCATCCCCTTTGAATTTTAATTAAAACTGGGTAACGACATTTGCGGTTAAACATCCAGCCCAGTTGCTTGGAGAAAATGTTGGCATTGTACATGATATTTATATGTTTCATATCTCATATTAATGTTGCTAAAGTGACGTGCTGTCTTTGTCATTCGGAGGTGAAGGGGATGGTTGATGGCATGTCCCCTAGATGAGGCTCATGCCACGCTGCAGACCAACAAACAACAAAACTAGTTGTTCTTTAGCAACCACCAAAACCAAAACATGACTGACAGACTGCCACATATTCCTTGCTCTGTGAGTTGTAGACTGCTGAACAGGTCAGAGTCTGTCCTTGTTTCACCGTCCAGCTGCTCAGCGGCTTCTGGTCTGAAACCTTGTACAGCGTGACAGATCTGGTTGAGTCTGTGACGACGACATGGTCATTGTCTCTCTCCGCCTCGATCCCCTGAATGCCTGAATGCGACAGATTTTGAGCTGGAGCAAGTCCGCACAACATGTATCCCTCATACAGCACGGCCATGCTGGACGAGAAGAAAGTCCTGGTGGATATATTGGTTAACATCCATGCCAACGTAAAGGGCGCATGGAAGTATGTGGGCAGTGACGGTAACATCGTTTGAAACGGACATATACATTTTTGTACGTAAAAGGAGCATAAATGGGCCTTAAACCTAACCACATGTTAACCACAGAGTTGTTGAAACAAGAAGTTTCAATGTATGTTACATAATAACATACTGATGTACCATATCCATGATTTGCAGAAACGTACAATGCCAACATTTATTCTGGTGACTGGGTTGGAACATCACTGTAGGATAAGTCAATTAAAAGCATCGTGAAAAGATCACTCACAAAGCATTTTAGCAGCTGGAGGCGCCTTTTGTAATTGTTTATTATGAGAATGAAGCTTCTTGTTCGTGGTTTTTGCATTGTGATGCGCAGTGTATTTCTGCACTCTAGGTGCCTGGCATTTTTTTCCAGAGCGCTTTAAACTCCTCGAGTTGAAAAAACTTAAACTCAGAGTGGAAAAGCACCCCACATCATCTCTACTTTTTATCCCCATCATTCAATAGGATGATTTCAGAGGCGGGCCTTCTGTAGCGGTCATGACAAGTTTACAGTTGGTAAACAGTGGAGGATACTCAGAGCTATACAGCCTGACGATAGACAGCAGGTTGTCAAACTGTCCCTGAGTCATCCTAAAATATGCCTGGAAACAGCCATCATGGAGGAGAAGCTCCTGGACCAACTGGTGGTGCTCCCCATGATCCACCCTCTTTTTTAGGGTCTCACGTACCCACACAGATCTCTGTTTATCTGCTGACAGCTTCTCACCCTCAACCAGTTCCCTCTGCCTGTTCATTTAAGGAACTAGATACTAACTACTGTGAAACAGATAAAATAAAAATAACTACAAATACATGGTGGATTGCTTAAACAGGAAGGTTAGTGTAAGGAGGTGATGGGATGGTTGCCTTGCAACAATTAAAAGGTGCATCAAGCGTTTTTTTACTGGTGACACTCAGAGAAAAAGGCAGTGTGGTGGCCTCGTGTTTTGCGAATTTGATCGAGGCCTCAGTCAATTCAAAATATAGTGAAAAGGCAAAAAAGTGGAAGAGTCTAGAGTTGTACAAATGACTCTGTGAGATGTACCCAAGGATGTATTATTAGATCTGGATGCCGGAATCCAGGATGGCACCTATTCAATCCAAGAAGAATCGCTTGCCTGGTTTCTGGGTTTACTTCAAACGATATGCAGCCCACTGAATCTGCACAGTAGTGTCTCTCCCGCTGGCTCCGCCCACAAGTTCCCTCTTAGCCCACAGACTTTACATGGTGCTGATGAAGCAGATTTTTAAATGACTTTTCTTGGCTCGAGGAAGGTTTTACAAATACGAAACCTCCATGGATCAATATATATTATAGTAGAAAGACTCATAATTGACCTTGTTTGCCATACAAGGTGATCTGTTAACAGTTTTACAGATGTCTCTTTTTATGGTGGTCTATGGGGAAAATGCCTTTTGGACTGCAGGGGATTTTTTTGCTGCAATACCGCCGGGGAAACTGGAGGGAAGGCTGAGCTGCATTCCTGGAGGCCTGGGTGTACTTAGCTAGCTAAATGCTAACCTCAGAATGCTAGCATGCTCACAAAGACAATTTTTAACTGATGAATGTGTTTATCAAATCTCACGGTAATCCATCCAGTGCAGTAGTTATCCACCAAAGTCATCTGGCAACAATGAATGTCTAGAAAAATGCGTTGAGATATCTCACACGATAAGTGAAAACTTTGAGCTGCTGACAGCAGAGAGGAGAAGTCATGATGTTTCATCCTCTGGGCACTTTAGCAATCCATCCCATAGTTACTGACATACACCAGTCCGAACCGAAGTGGTGGACCAATATCAGCATGTAGAGCCATCTCTCTAAAAAGTAAAACTGGAAGACTGAAAAAGATGGTGAGGCAGAGCAATAAAAAGATGGATGGAAAGTGAAGGCTGAAGAAGAAAAAGATGAGAAAAGAGGTGAAAGAAGAGGAAGAGGGACGGAAAAGAGAAGTGGAGAAAGAAAACTGCATGTGAAGTCAAAATTACTGAGCAGTGCAGCTCATACAAAAAACACAGAGAGTGGGGCGCATCATCAAATATTAACCATGATGGTTAATATTTGATGGTGGAAATAAAAGATGCTTCATGCACACAAACACACATACACACACTCACACACACACGCTGCTTTGACACCGTGACGCTGCTTCACGTGTCACACATTTTCATGAGATCGACAACTGCCTGTCTACTCTGTCTCCCTCCTCAATCTTCTGATTTAATCTCTTTACTCTGTTTAAGATCAGCTCTTCTACTGATCTACTCTGTCGCTCTCTCTGTGCTGAACCCAAATCATATTAGACTTACTGCTTTTTATTTTTGAAACAATCTCAGCATTAGTGGGAAGCCCATGGATGTATATACCCAATTCCAAAAAAATTAGGACACTGTGCAGAAGGTGAATAAACACAGAATGCAATGATGTGCAAATCCTTTTTGACCTGTGTTCAATTGAAAACAGTCCAAAGACAAAGTATTTAATGTTCAAACTGTTAAATGTTATTGTTGACACAAATCACAAATTTTTTGAAGTTATCTTTTTTTTTTTCCATCCTTGCTTGACATAGGCTACAACCTAAGTTGCTCAACAGTCTGGGGCCTTACACTGCATCATAGTGCACCACACATTTCCAATGGACAGGTCTGGACTGTGGGTAGACCATGCTGAAGCCACACTGTTGTAACGTGTAGAATTGATTCATTCATTGCTGTAACGACTTATCCTCTTGAGGGTGGCAGGGGGGCTGGAGCCTATCCCAGCTGACATTGGACGAGAGGCGGGGCACACCCTGGACAGGTCAACACGTCGCCACACTTTTGCAGGGCTGACACATAGAGACAGACAACCATTCACACCTACAGCCAATTTAGAGTCACCAGTTAACCTGCATGTCTTTGGACTGTGAGAGGAAGCTGGAGCACCTGGAGAAAACCCACACTGACACAGGGAGAACATGTAAACTCTTGTTTCGTGATGCCAAAATTGTTGTTTATGAACTAGCGATGATGTGAAGGTGATGAAGGAGACTCCGCTGACACCGTCTTGCTTGTATATAGAAAGGTTTGTTACAAGAAGTACAGCATCAAATCAAGCACCTAGGATTGCCTGAGAGAGGGTTCGAAGCCAATATGAACTGCTCTGAATAACAGCTCCAACTACCCTGCTTATATAGGTTGGTTGTTTTTGTGAAATGTGAGACAAAATGAAACAGATGACAGAGAGACACCCTAGATGGACTTCACCAATCCTTGACCTGGGCCATAAATACCCTCTTGACCCTGGGCCCCTAACTGATCATCAGACCCAGGACGTCACATACCATGTAGAACTTCAGATACTACACTCCGCACAGAAGGGCTACTGGGATCGAACTAGGAACTCTCTTGTCATGAGGCGACAGTGCTAACCACTTGACTACCGTGCCAACCAACGTGTAGAATGTGGCTCTGATGAGTAGGAACATCCTTGAAAAAGATGTTGTCTGAATGGAAGCATATGTTGCTCCAAAACCTGTATGTACCTTTAGGTATTAATGGTGTCTTCACAGATGTGATGTTACCCATGATGCCACAACGCGGTCTCACTCCAAAGGTGGCAAAAACCAGTACTTGGTCAGTTACTATCGCCGTTAGACACCCACAGAAAAAGCCGTCCTTTCACGTCAGTATGACACGTAACCAGTTCGTCCCACAGTCCAAAGACATGCAGGTTAATTGGTGACTCTAAATTGTCCGTAGGTGTGAATGTGAGCGTGAATGGTTGTTTGTCTCTATGTGTCAGCCCTGCGATAGTCTGGCGACCTGTCCAGGGTGTACCCTGCCTCTCGCCCGATGTAGCTGGGATAGGCTCCAGCCCCCCCGCGACCCTCAAGAGGATGAAGCGGTTAGAAGATGAATGAATGAATGAAGTCTGAGTAGGGCAGGTGGGAGGGGTGGTGGACAAGAATGAAAGTTTAGGCGGCAAAAGTTTGAGTGAGGTGGGTTGAAGGGGTGCTGGGTGGGCCCAACAAATACATGAGAGTGGTGTTTGACTATAAATCAAAACCCTGTTCTTGTTTCCTAAACCTTACCACATACTTTTGTTGCCTAAACCCAACCAAGTGCGTTTCTTGTTGAAGGAAAAAAAACATCAATTCATGGTGTTGTACCGATGTAGCGTGTTTATTTTGAAAGAAACTGTATATAACAGGCAGAACTTGACACGATGTCCCAGAACGTCAACAACCAACTCACCCAGGGTACCTTGCACTTCATATCTAGACATGGAAAGTCATATGTGGACGTGGAAAGTCCATGACCAAACATCAATATGTGACGAGGTTGGAGTGAGAATGTGTTGTGCAAACAGGCAAGATGCCATGTGTCGTAATCTGCAGTATAAACCCCAGCTGAAACGTTTATTCTGGATGCACTGTATACATGTCCAAAGATTGTTATTTGTTATGTATACTTGCAATTTAGCTGGACTGGTCAATTTTCAGATTTTCTACTGTTTCACAGAAAAGAAAAACTGTTTGGCCAGAGGTTATAGAGAAAAGGCCACGAGGTGGAAGAGAGATAAGTTGTTAAACACAACTGAGAGATATGTAAAAGGTGAAAAGTTCACAGAAGAGAAAGAATTAGAGGCAAAAAACAGGTATACAGAGAATATGAGAGGAGGATGAGTAGTTACTCTCTCACCTCCTGCTTTTTGGTCACAACCTTTGCTTCACTCTTTCCTTATCTCGTTTTCTCCTGCCTATGGTCTGAAAAGCGCTCTTTTTCTCTTCCCCTTTGTTGCATCCATTATCTACTCCTTCTTCTAAACCCTTGTGTTCTCTCCTCTCAGTTGCCCTCTTGTTTTGTTCGTTTAGGCTCTCTACCTTTAACCTTTCCTCCTCCTCGTTACCACCATCTTTTATTCCTCTTGTCTGCTCTGTTTCTTTTCCATGTTCTCCTGTCTTTCCCTTTTTCCCCCTCACCTCATCCTGTTAATTACCTTCCCTCTCCCCCCATTCGCCTCTCCTTTCAATCTCCCTTGCCTTTACTCATCTCTTCTGTCCTCTAACCATTTCCTCTCTTCCTCCATTCTCGTCTCTCCTCTCCTCTCATCCCACTCCATCCCCTTTCCTCCGCAGAGATTTTCTCCCACAGGAGGCGGCAGGAGCTAATCCCAAAAAGCTGTTTTTTGAAAGGCGGCAGAGAAGCAGCGGCCCTCCCTTTCAAAACAAACACCCACAAACCTAACGCCATCTCTTCCTCGTCTCCTTCGCTCCCATTTGATTTCAGGCTTCTCTCGCTCTTCGGTTGATGTGTCCACGCACAAATAAAACGCACACCTCCATAAACCTTCTCCAGCTTTGTATTTATCATCATCATCCTCTCCCTCTGACCAGTAGACCAGAGTCACTGCAGAGCTCCGTATGTGTGTGTGTGTATCATTGTTTGCCGGGGCGGCACTTTGGGGATCACTGCTATGAGAAGCCGGACGTAGCACTGAGTGGGCAGAGGATGCTCACTCAAGCCTGCAGCTATAATGAGGCCTTGTAATAAACAGATAACGCTGTTTGATTCTGCACTGCTCCTCCATCTCAACTAGCTAATGCTCCCTCTTTTTATGTTTAATTGCGCCACCAACTTGGCAAAACTGCTCATTTCCCTTAAAAAAAGAAAAAAAAAAAGAAACGTCTCCCACGGCAGCAGAGAACAAAGCAAAAACAGGCTTCCAGCTTGCCTTTCGTTTCATCTTTTAATAAACTCATAAAAAGAAATATTTAGAATCCAACAACAGGGAGACATATTGCCTCCCAGTGTATGAGAATCTCCTCGGCATGAAATTGTTAAATGTGCTCTAAATAAGGTGGCAATGAAACGTAAAATGACTGGCTGGTATCGGCCGTGGGATGGGAAGACGGAGGGAACGGCTCAGGCAAATTCTGGAGGAGGTGATAAGGAGAATTGGTTGGGAAAGGAGGAAGAGGAGATGATAGCAGGGGTGAGGAAGGAGGCGGAAGGGGGGAATGAAAAAGTGCAGAGGAAGAAAGTGGGGGAAAGAGCTTGGGTGGGAAGAGAAGAGGAGATTGAACGAGGATTGAGAGGGAAAGCAGAGGAAGGGAGTTATGTGGGGGAAAGGGATGAGATGGAAAAAGGTGAGAAGATGATCGGTGAGCAAAAGGAGGGGGTGGAGAGGAAGGAGGAGATTAGATCAGATATGTAAGTTAAAAAAAGGAGAATTATAGAGAAGAAGAGGGAAGAGAAAATGAAAGTGACAAAAAGCAGGAGGGAAAAAGGGATGAGAGAAGAGAGAAGCTTGGGGAGAGATGTGATCAGGTAAGAGAGGAACAATGGAGGAGAGCAGGAGTAGTACAAACAGGATTAGATGGGAGATGAGAGCAAAAAAAGCAGACGAGAACTGGGAAGGAGGGAGGAAAGAGATGGGAGGAGGGAAGCAAAACTGAGGGAAAACGAAGAGTGGGGAGGCAGGAGAAGGTGAGGAGGAGAGGAGAGGAGAGGAGAGGAGAGGAGATATAGGAGGATTGGAGGAGAGTATATAGCGAACACAATGGATTTGGATGGCTGAGTTAGAGACCTCCAAATCCCCCGAAGAAAACAACACAGTGAGGCAGAGAGAGACAGAGCCCTGCATGAGGGGAGATAGAGGTAAACCACACTGGATTCTCACTCGCAGCCAGAACCAGCCTACATTTTCTGCACACTCTCTGGCCCCCAAACCAACAGCGTTACCCAAAAGCACACACCATGCAGCAGCTGCGTAATCCAAATTCCAAAGGCATGTAATTAGGAGAGTTAAATTGGGAACTGTTGTGTGTCGTGCGAGGCGGGCGCTTATTTAGAAAATGCCAAATCGCCTCGTGTTGCAAAGTTGCAAACCAGATTTTGCAAAGCGCAACATTTCCATTACTGCTGGTTCTGTGAAATCCTGGAAGAAAAACATGTTATCTACATTTCTACTTATAATTTGATGTCATTATGATCTTAGGTTTGTAGAACTGTGATGTAAAATGAATCTCTGGAATCCAACAGTGTAAACTGATCGTATGGAAATTACTGCTCTCAAGATATGGAACATAGTTAGCATGGGGGATGAACTGGTTTGGGTCTACTAAAATATAAAACTAGGATGATAGATGCACTATGGGCATATAAATCTGACTAAAGTGTAGGAAGGCCCAGTTAGCAAATTATGAAGCTATACTGCAAGGTGCGCTTTTAAACTCCCATGCACAACATTGTAGTTACACTACAGCCCCTTATAAAAGCAAACGCTGCACAGCCACCACCCCTCCCACCCTACTAGGACTTTTATCACCTTGACTTTAGTTCTTTTCCCCCTGACATCGCCGGGCACCATTAAACTATAACGGCAACCGGCCATGTATCATGCCGACGTTAAAGGACGTCTTTTTCGTTGGTTTCTGACTCCGCAAGTCACTGCCCAAGCGCACCGAACTTTGGAGTGAGACCAAGCTCTATAAACTAAAGCCTCAGTTATACCTTCGCTTGGCTCTGTTCGCAGATTGCGCGCACCCCTCAACAGAGCGCATTTATACTTGGTGCATTCTCCTTTGCAGTATTCGCCGCAAAGACAGGGGGCGGTAGAGGAAAAAATACTATAGGAAGTAGTAGAAGCAGGCAAAAAACAGTAGAAGTAGAAGCAAGTGGAAAACAATGTAAACAGCAATGATGGCGGCACGAAAAGTATGGATTGCAGAGGAGAAGGAATTGTTATGTTTATGGCTTTTGACCAGACAAAAGTGTTGCAAAAGAAGATGGTCTGTCCACCTGTAACATGTAGCAAGATATCTGACTGGGAAACACAGCCAGCTAGTCTTCCCTCAAATTCATCCATTTTGTGACACTAGCGCGGCTTCCGAAAAGTTTCAAAATCCTGGAGGTGTGCAACCTTGCGAAGCACCAGCACGCGCGGCTGTCGCCGGGTGCGTGATTATGTAATTTGTGGCGCACAAACCTCTCACACTCGTGACTGCATCGAGCATAAACTGAGCTTAAGTCTTAGTCAAAAGCTGCTGCTTCAATAGAATTTTAAATCTATCTTTATTGTCGTCCCATGTAGACGTTGCGCTAGACTTTTTCATCGCTGGTCATTTTGACCGACAGGGTCATAAAAATCCGATCATAATCTATTTTTACCGGTCATTTTAATTTTCGTTTTTTAATGATAATAAAGATATTCAAAGACATTTAGTTTTCATTCGTTCATTTTTAATAAATCCAACAAGCAAGTTATAAAGTGTGCATTAATAAGGACATGAATGAAAAGATGAACAGACATCCACACACCTGTGCCACTAGGCTTCGCCCTGGACACACCGGACCGCACTAATGTGTCACTAACACGTCCGGTGTGTCCAGGGCGTTATGTAGTTATGTCTGTAAGCTCGGTGAAATGTAATGTAGTAATGAAGTGATTATGGTATTGAAAAATGTGTTTGGTTATGCAATGTTGTGTTATTTTAAATTATAAACACAGTATTTTCTCCTCACGTTCCTCAGTCCGTGCTGTTGTTATTTTATTTTGAAAATTGGCCGGATTCTCTTGTCTTTTCTGTGTCCAACTTCCTGTTTGGTACGATCCGCTCTATCCAAAAAAAAAAGGTCAGTGACCGAGAATATCCGGTTAATGCGACCCCTGGTCCCGTGTGACATGTCGAGAGGGTGAACTCCATTCATGCACACCTCTGTACATTACTGTGCATTGGATTGAGTTTGTTCTTTCTGTGGGTACTACAATGTTTCCTCTTGTAGCATGTCTTGAAGGGTAGTCGTGTCTATCTGAATTAACACATAATATTTTAAATAAAACAAACAGAACTTTTGTAATTGAGATATTTCTGACGAGCATCAGTCATACAGCAGTCACAGATTTGATCCCAGCCTGTGCTGTTAGCCTGCTTTTATTTAGCAGTGGACATTTTCTTCCACTTTGTGTTAACTCTCAAGAAACCTTTTGATTATTTAATGCAAAGCAGCTAAAGTGGAAAGCAAACTGTTACAACTGAGTTATGAAGAAATATATATAGAGAGAGCGAGACACGCATTTGGTTTAAAAACAAGACAATACAGTCAGTCACAGGAATACATTATGCATGAGCGTCCATGAAGGAAATATACAGACAAATGTGAGCGGGGGTGAAGTTAGTTTTGCTATGTGTGAACTAACAGTCACATCAGCGCGGGTAACCTTCACCTCACTTTACATTATAAATGAATCCATAATGTATGAGTGAGTGTGACTTTATGTTTGTGTTGAGGCCATTTCACTGTTCCTTTCAACAGCAGGAATAATCTGTTTATTGATTTACATTTAAAGCAGGTTTAGAGGCCGTTAAACTGTTATGTCTTTGTTATTCTACACTGAGTCTGGTAGCATTAGCAATACATTGCAGAAAAGTAAAGTAGAGATACATTAATACTTGTTCAGATGCTGTACTGTACACTGACGACAAACTTCAGATTGATTGATGCAGTTAGCTAATACAATTTGTTTTGTCAATTATGACACTTAAACATACGTAGTAACAATGCAGAAAAGACGTCTGTATAAACAAGACTGCCAGCAAGATGGGATCATAAGTGGCCCAGGTGTGACGTTTTGACAATGTGTTATGCGTGAGATTTAAAACGTAGCTGTTAGTAGTCAGTAGTAGTTAGCAGCTAACTCAAAGAAGAGGCACAGTGGCCAAAAATATCCGCAAATCGGGAAAACACCTGCTCTACCACTAAGCCACCGGCGCTCCTTATTCAGCCAGTTTAATTTAATTATGGCTCTCATTACTTAGAAATAAAAAATTGAGAACAACACCAAACTTTTTTTTCCAGGCTTCTCCCATCAGGGTCCTGGGTAATCAGTCCCACCTTTCCCCTCACCCAGCTCACCTCCTTCCTACCCAAGGCAGACTTTCTTCCTTTGTATACCATGTCTTTTGCTCTGTGTGCTGAGGATTGCCAAGGATGGGTTCAGCTGAAAGCCAGGTGCGTCTCATAAAGATGCCAAAGGGCACCTCTGGGATCGATATCACACACCGAGGGCCATGACAAAGTGACGGCATTTGACAACCTGGGAGTGAGAGCGGGTTGAACCTTTACACCAAGCATATCTGTCAGCAGAGGGGGCATGTCTCTGGTGGGCTGTGTTTTTAAGAGAGTCTGCAAACTGCACAGAACAGCTCTTGATGAAGAGCTACAGCACATGTCTGCAGCTAATATGACTCCTCAACTCTGACATTATATTTAGAGCATACAGCCTCAGGCCTTGGAGCACAGCGCTTTCTATTTGGCTCCGATTTGGCTCCATGAACACACTCATCCACACACAAAAAGCCCTGCACACACTCTAACCCAACACTCGGGAGGTACACAAACCTGCCTGGTTACGTCAGTAAATCATGAAATACACACACACACACACACACACACACAGTACAGGCATGTTTTCCCCTCACACACAAACACCTATATACACAGATAACATTCATACATTTACAAAGACATGTACACAAACCAATATATATAACAACACCACATATCCTCTGTGGTGCACATATACAACATGACAACGTGTAAACACACTACGCACACATGCATACACAGTTACTACCACACACTTGGCTTACAACAAATCTCATGCATATGAAGGAGTGTTGGCATGAGCAGCCCTGTGGGGGAATGCTTGCTCCTTATGCCCATGTCTCATTCTGATCCCCCAGGGAGCACAAAGGCCTAACTGATGCCCAACACACACACACACACACACACACACACACACACACACACATACAGCAGAAGAGCGAGAGGAACACACAATCCTCAAGCTGACCTGATGCCAAATGTGTTGATGGATTTATCTAGGTGCCAGATACACACGTACATGTACACACACACACACACACACACACACACACACACACACAAGCAATAGGGCATCGCTGTGGAGTCAGTGGCATTAAAGTCCTGGCACCATTACCCAGAAGTCTTGGTGTGCCAGTACCCATCATCCCTTGCTTCAATCTTGAGCCCAGAAGGTGAAAAGAGAGGGTGAGACAAGAGGCAGGGGGGAGGCTGAAAGTGTGAGAGGTGGAGAGACAGAAAATGGAAAATATTTTTAAAAAACTGAGCTTGATTTTAAAAAAAAAAAAAAAAAAGTGATAAAACAGAGACAGAATGAGCTGTCTGGCTCGGAGCGTGAAACACAGTGTCTGTAGTTTAGACAAAAAGCGCACTGGAAGCATAGTGGGATATAATTTTGCCCAGGTCTTCTTCCCAGTGGTTGACAATCAATTGTCAACTGTCCTTGTTATTTTAACTCTAACTGCGAGGGCTGCAGACAGAAGTGTTATCTCAACACAGTGTCGCAGCTGCTTCTTTTCACCTGACAGGGACGACATTCACAGTGAAGGTGTGAGAATAAAACAACACCACTTTGCAGCACTGGACTGTAACTTTACTCCTGCACCTCCCAGTTTAGAGATCAGTCAATGTCTAAATCATCAGCTACATGTCATTTCAAAGATTAATTAGGACCATTCAAGTGACAGTTCCCCTCACTGCAGGTTGTTCCTTGTGTTTTTGTGATGCATCTCTCAGTTACCTCTGGTGTGGACATGTTTATATGGTTCTTTTTAGCCCAGTTGCCAGAGGAAAATGTTGGCATTGTACATTTCTGCAAACCACGAATGTTACATTTGTATGTTCAGACATGTCATATCAACATTTAGCTAATTTTCTCACTGGGAGGTGGAGGGGAGGGTGGACAGTGTGGCAACCAGGTGATGTCTGCCAAACGCAGACCGCAGCAGACCCAACATGTTCTAATCCCAAGTCGTCATATATCGCCAATTTGTCAGTGGGCTTTCATGTCTACATAATACGCCCTGTTGATGTTCTAGGGTGCCATGAGCAATGCTGAGACGTCAAGGCAACAAAAGCATGTGGTTAGGTTTAGAAAGAAAGCATCATAGATTGGCTCTACATCCATACGGGAAGATGTTCATGAGGATTCTCAGTCATTCAGGTAATCTTAAGTGTTATATCGTAGGCAACTGGACTTGCTTCTTCACGTCTGACTAAGGAAGCCTCTTGGATGAGAGGCGAAACATCTTCAAGAAACTCAAGCAAATCCAGTTGCTTGCGATATAGCACTTAAGATTCATACAAGAAGTGAATACGGGGCTCCTGGGTGAAAGTCCAAGGTTTGTTGGACCCCTCCACAACCCCTCCCACTCAAACTATGGGGACTTTCCAGCTCCTTATGTTGTGTCGTTACCGGCAGTGTTTCAAACTGACACCATCCAGTGGTATATCATACCACTGCGATAGTTGCCGTCTAGCCACGTTATAAACTGACCCAGCTCATCAGCATACTGCCATGACGGGTGGCGTCCAGCTGGCCGACGGCATATCATAACACCCCCAAGGGTTGCTTTTGGTGTCAGTGTCTGACCCCAATTTCACTGACAAAGTGGCGGTATTTAATGACTTCTGAATAAGAACAGGCTGGCAGACCACTTTTCAAGACCAACAAACAACAGTTATTGCTGCATTTCCAGCTGATGTTAGCCCCCAGATGTGAGTGGTCTTAGCAACCTGCTACTATTTTTCCAGCAGGCATAGTGCAACATAAAGAGATTGTTTTTCAACTAACCATTGTTACATTTCCTGCCGGCATAGTGGCACGAAATGCGGTTGTTTTTGACAAAGACATCACTGTGTTTCCAGCTGGGCTTGTGCCCCCAAAACCGGGTATTTTGAACCAAAATCTGTTCTTTTCCAAAAGATACTCAAGGGGTTTTGTGCCAACATCTAACCACAACCACCAATCTAACTACAGCATAGTTGAAACATAGAGTGTCAGTGTATCTGCTTCATAATAACATGCAAATGTAACATATTTGTGGTTTGCAGAAACATACAATGCCAAGTTTTATGGTGATTATGCTGCTGTTTTTGCATGGAACGGAGACAGCATCTTTACTTTTCTGCTGAGCACAAAAATATGATGGAAAGGCAACATGTGGGGAAAAGCTATTATTCAGCATCACAACAGTTTGAATGTGATTTGAAGTGTTTGAGAAACTATAACAAAAGTCGTCATTTTTACCTTTCTATGACCAAACAGTGTCAGGTCACTGGTCTGCAAGGTGTGTGGTATTGAGCAGTAATTTGCAGAGCCAGACTGCACAGCAAACATCCAGTATTACTCCAGGTAACGTGGCTTTTTTTCAAAGACTGTCCTGTGTCGCTGTGAGAATATCTCAGGCCTTTGCTGCCGCTTGGCACGGCTCTTAATCTCAATGAGCAGATGTGCCAGCCAGAAGCATCCAATTCAAGGCCCCGACCACCGGCTCATCTGCTGCCTTGCAGCAAAACTGCCGTCTGGTGTGATCGCTGCCTTTTGACTGCCTCACCACTGGCTCTTTGTTCATGTTTTCCTTTACCTGTTTTCTCATGGACTGCACGACAGACAATCTAGTGTCCCAGAGTTTATCAGAGGTTTTTATTTTGTTTACCAGCCTGTCACATCAAAGTATCCTATCTGGCTGTATACATTTATTCATGGCACTATTTTTTGAAAGGATTTTATCAAAGTTAAAGTTCAAATTGAAATTTTCAAAGCTTATCTGTCCTTGCTGCCGTGATAGCACAAAGGTTTGGCACTGTTTAGTACTGCAGCAGTTTGGCAGATGTGTTCAAGGGGCACAGTCAACTACTGACCGAGTCAAATTAAACCCTGCAATACATGTAAAATAAGATACAAAGAGAGCAGTGCCAGTTTTTACCAATAACCCAAGAAAATCAGGAAAAAGCAAAACACATTTCCCATTTTTGTTTTGCCAAAATGTATTGCTTTCACTGGGATAAATAGGGCTCAGTTGGCATTGTAAGTTTCTGCAAAACATGGATAGGCCTATGTTACATTTGTATATTATTATGTATAAGTTAGTTTAAACCTTACTTTTCTTAAGCTTTCGACAACGCTGTCGTCAATGTGTGGTTCAGTTAAGGTAGAAGAAGAACTGTTGGTTTTGGATAAGAAAAGATCATGTTTTTCTCAAAACCCAGTGCCGAACTGGAAACACAGTCATGTTTCATTAAAAAACAACTTTTCGCAGAGCTATACAAGCTGAAAAAGTAGAGGTTATACTGCTACAGCTGCTTTTTGTGGCAATATCTGATCTGGAAATGCAGCAATGTCTCAGTCAAGAAAACAACCACTCTCTGTCGCGCTATCCCAGCTAGAATGCAACGATGTCTCAGTCAAAAACAACCGCTTTTCGTGGCACTTTTTCAGCAGGAAACACGGCAATTTTTAGGTAGGGAACAACCTCTTTTCATGGCAATATTGCCAGTGGAAAAAAAAACAATGGGCGCTAAAAGACACACCCATATTTGGTGGCTAAAAAACTACTGGAAACACAGCTGTGACTGGCCAACAACTGGTGCTATTGTTTGTTGACCTCAAACAGTGGTCTGCAGCTTGGCAGGCGTCTCGTCTAGGCGTCACACCCTCCATCATCCCCTCCACCTCCCACTGACAAAATCATCTCATACATTAACATCACTTTAGAAGCGTTGCTATGATATACATATGGAATGAACAAATATAAGATATGTGTGGTTTGTATAAACATACAATGTCAACATTTTGTTGAGGCAACTGGGCTGGATAATACTGCTGCCATTGACTGTTTGCCAAACACCATTTAAATCAACATGTGGATCATGGATCAGTAAGCCGTTAACGTAATGGTGCTGAATGTACACCAGCAAGCACTCACAAAACTCTTAAAAGTGCTGTGCATGTTTACCTACACTAACACACTCACACACACACACACACACACACACACACACACACACACACACACTGCCCATGTGCACTGATGCATGCACAGACTCAGACAGTTAGCTTTCATTAGAAAAGAGATTTAATTACTCAGTAACTTAATTGAAATGACACACAGCAACCCAGAGAAAGAAACAGAGGCTGTAAAAGAGGAGTGAGGATGACAAGACAAAAGCTGGAGAGAGCAACAGGGAGAGAAAGAGACAGAGGAATAGAAGCCTGCTGTTTTAATTTGAAAGTAATATCTGTCTCATTAAATGCCCTCCTGATATTTCTGCTTGGGTTCTCCTCAAGACTTTCTGCAGCCTGACTGGGATCATTACAGTGACAGCAGGCAGACACTGTGGACTGATTATGAGCATGTTATCCCTGAATCATGAGCACTTACAGTTTCTAAGGTCATCATTTGAAATAGTCTCATGGAACTGAGACAGGCGACGGTGCAGAGAAAGCTGTTAAGTCAGAATGTGTCCTGCAAAGCAGTTTTTTGTTGTTTTTTTCAGTAAAAGTTTTCTCTTTTCAAGATTGAGACTTTAATCAGTTCCATGTTACCCGCACAAAACTGTGAGCATCACATTATTTTCATGTGAACCTTGTGGCATATTTCTTTCTTTGTGGTGAGCAAATTGATTTTCACATTTCTGTATCCACAAAATCATTTTACAACATTTCTTAACACTACCTGAACAGTCATCTCTCTGCACTGTGGCACAAAATACTAATATCATTTTAGTCTTTTTTGTTGTCCGTAATTTCAGCCAGACTGAAATATCCCCACAAATCTTGGGTGGATTATCGTCATACTCTGTGCAGACATCAGCATTCTTTGCTTCTGCCTCACAGAGCACACTGCATGCTGTACTGTAAACCTGTATTCTTGTTTAGTTTAAAGAAAACTGAAAACCTGCAGAAAATGAAGCCAATACTTAAGTGCTAAAAAACTGTACCTACATCTAACCTTACCGTCACCACAATGTTGTAGTGATGGGCAAAGCAGTTCTTTAGATGTTACTGAATCACTAGAATCAGTTCATTAAAAAGATTCATTCCAAAGATTCATTCACCGAATCGTTCAGTGCTTGGCGGGAGGAGCCCTGACTGTGTACTGCGTAGTCCGACTCAGTCTCTATCCGTTGCTGCTGCTGCGTCTGTCCTGCACTGCTGAGTCTCATTACTGGCCAGCCTAATGTTTTAAGTTTGTTTATCTGGAAACTGTCTGTTTAAACAATGGGGAGGTGTGTGATTGTGTTCATGTGGCTTGACTCCTGGCTACATTAGCAGTTGGTTTGGAGAAAACGGTCCCTATGAAAGTGTATCGCTGGGAAGAAATGATTTGAATCACACAGGGATCGGGGTTACGTCATTCAGTGATTCGTTCACCGAGTGATTCGTCACATGGTAGGCAGTCCCTCCCTGCACCCTGGCTGCCTAGCAACTCACGAGTGATTCATAGTTTGTGCGGACCAAATCGGCAGTTCTCAACTGAACTGAGAAATGAACTAATCTGTTCCATAAGTGATTCAGTTCAGTATGTTCACTCAACAGATTTGTTCTTTTGAACGATTCGTTCGCGAACGACACAACACCACAGTGTTGTTGATTAACCTATCTGTGGTTTACAGAAATGAACAATGTGAATTTAGTGCAATGGGTCTTTGTTTTTTGGACAACAGGCTGTCAGAGAAATGGGCTTTTGGTCCAGTGGAACATTTTTTGCACCAACAGGGCTTCAGCATTTGGGCTGTTGGAATAATGCACAGTCCCCCTCTTTTGCTAATTTCCCAATTCATGACAACTGTCGGGGATGTTTTATAAGTTTTATGTAACTCATTTGTTTACTTCGTCTTAAAGTTTCCATCCACTGACAAGTCACTACCACGGTGACAACACTGGTTAGGTAACATAACAATGGTGTATTCCCTCATTCACAGAGTGTAGGCATAGCTGTAGCTGTCACTGTTTCAGTTAGTTTTCAGTTCACGAAAGTTAATTCTAACATTAGCAGCAAGGTGCCAGACTGTAACTAGCACAGAACACATCCAGGAGGAAGCTACAACTATTGCAGACACAGCACAGAGAAAAAAAAAGGCAAATATAGTGAGGGAAACCTAAGTGGGAGCCTCTGGAGCTGAAAAATCTGGCCAACATGGAAGTCCCAAAAAGTGCAGCTCTTCTAATGGCCACTTGAGGCTGGCTGCAAGAGCGAGTCAATCCCCACAGACCTCCATCTTAAAATGTCCAACTTCACAGCAGAAATAAACATGTTTATAATCTGGTACCAAAAAAAAAATTAACATTTTGGTGGCCTAAAAAAATCTTGTTGAGTGTTTGGTTGTACTAAATAAAACTCTAAGGAGTCAGTTGTTCAGTTTTGTCGGTAAGTTCACTTTGTTTTAATAGTTTTAAGTCTTTTTTTTCCATTTGCTAAAGTTAGCATTAGCATTATCTTGGTCAACCATAGACTGTAAATGCATCATTCTAACTAGGCAAGCAGTTATGTTCTTGTCCAAATGTGATCACTTCTGGCTCCAGAAATCAACATTGGTGATGGCCACAATGCCACACTTGAGGCTTTAAAATGGGTGAACCAGTGGGTGACATCAGGGTGGCTATGTCCATTATTTTCAGTCCCTGGTTGCACCTCACAACAGTGATGCTGCATGTGGTAAAAGAAAACGATAAATGGGAACTGTTTAAAAATGTCTGATTCAAGAGACCTTCATTATAATTTCTGTTTTTCTCAGCCCAGTATCCTTTCTATGGATTTAGAGGCACTGTCAGACTAATCCCCAAAAAACAAAAAGCCTCCGAGTTAGTGACCCTAAATGACACGATGAGAAGGGAAGGAGATAAAAACTAGATTAGCATTTAAATGAGCACGAGGAGTCCACATCGCACACTCCTATCTCATTATCTTCTCCAGCAGGTGTATGGAGTGTTTTCATAGGGATCCATGTCTTCAAACGGAAGCAGGAAGCCGAACCAAACAAGCGCTCCTCTTGCCAAGGAGGACTCTGCAGCCAGACAGTACGCAGCTACTGAACTCCTCTTGGCATCCACTCAACATTCCTGAAGCTGCTCATAATGTTTATTAGGGGATGGAATGATAATATTGAAATTAATGCCAAAGTTATCTTGTGTGACTGTGTGAATAAATAAACAAATTCAATCTCAAACTTGTATATTTGTGTCTGTATGAGAGAATGTATACAGTAGATAATAGAGTGTTTGGTTTAATGAAAATCACATTAGGGTGAACGAAATAATGGTGCGTGCATGTGTGTGTTTTATGTATGCATGTGGACAGATCGTAAAACATCACTCTGAGTTTTCCTTTTCTTTTTCATGGACTACTGGCAGAAATGTTAGTAATGAAAGCCTCCAGGTTTAAAAGTGTGTGCTTTCATGTATAATGAGGACCAGAAATGGCCTCACAAGGATGGAGAAGATAGTTAGTTAAGTTAGTTAGTAAATTTTGTAGTTTGAAGGACCAATCATAGCTCTTGCAGTCAGCATTGGGTCTGCGTTGCCTTGACGTGTGGTTACAATTTTTTGGAGGTGCACGTTGCGTCTCTGCATCAGTTGCAGAGGGATGCAATGCCACCACAAAGCCCTCTGCGATGCATGGCTGTAGTCACGTTATCTTATCAAGCAAGAAATAAAAAAGAACAAAAAACTAACAATCAATTAAAATCCAGCAGGCAGCTGAAGCCACTTTGTTGGAGCACAGGACAAACTCAGCCCATAATGTGTTCACACCTACCCTCAAGAGCTTGCAGCGATTATGTCCCAAAGCTATTGTGCACAAAGCGCAGCATAATTACAGTCACTCTTGTTGAGAAACAACATAATGAATAATGTTTCCCTGTATGGTGGCAGATTAGATAAAACCATTAATTAAACAGCTGCATGAGGTAACTATACACACTGATGGCTCCGAATTCTGGAGCACCAAGCCTGATAAAAACACAAAGTTTATCAGATGAGTCAAAAATATAACCAAACACTGTACATAAATATAGAATACTGTTTGCTGAATAATTTAAATGGGGTGCAAATAGAAATAAAGCTTTATACTGCTTTGATATTCAATCAGTTGGTTAAAAAAAGTTTTGGAGTGCAACAGGGCTCTGAGGGTGCAGGATGAACTTTGCAGAGCCAGCACGGGGAAAGTCTTAGATACTCGTAACATAAAAGATGTTTGGTGGAATGTTCCTTTCATTTCCAGACATTATTTTGCCTGTTTATGGGAAAAAATATATCCAGACTGTGGCCATAACTGACACTTGAATTTCTTTTCAGCAAGTGCATGGCCTTTTCAGTCAGTAGAAATTGAAACTTCTTTGCTTTTAAGACCCACTTCATGACTAAGGCTCGTAGGCTGGATGTGTTTCATAAAGACATTTTGCCCTTCTGCAGTTTTATCTTATCCTGTGAGACCGGTTGTGCAACCATAACCTCCCAAACATGACCTGGCACGGCTTGAATGAAGCATGTTATGTCTAATGTCAAGCATCATAAAATGTGCACATGCATGAGGGTCAGACGTTCTGGTCATTGTGTTTCAGACCACGCAGGGTGGAGAGGTTTCTCTTTAATGATGCAGCTGAGGCAACAGTGTTATCAGCTTTGGAAGAAAGTTTTAACTTTCAACGATGAAAAGTCTCTGTTGCATAGACCTGAATCAAAACATGGGCAGTAGATTATGAAACAGATTACGTAGCTTGTTTGCAGTGAATGATTTTGGTTTCTATAGCTAATCTGTCCATTTATGACAACTGTACAGGGGTGGGTTTTTATATAGTTCACCCACTTAAATGTTTTTTAGGCTTAAAATGTACACATGATTAAAGGGGTGACCACTTCAGGTGACAAATGGGTGCTGTCGGTTGACAAGTCACAACCACAGTAGCAATGTTGGTTTGTTAATGTAGCCATAGGGTAACCCCAGATTCATAGGTCTAGGTGTAGCCTTAGCTGTTGTTATTTCAGTGTGTTTTCAGTTCATGAAAGTTAATTGTAATGTTTTGGTCACCTAATAAAGTCTTGTTCAGTGTTTGGTTGTACTAAAAGACCTCCTAAAGCAGTGGTTCCTAACTGGTTATGGTCCAAAAGTGGATCACGGGTCCATTCTGAATGGACCGCAAGTGACTCGTGAACGTGTTAAGTTTGCACAGTGAGTACAGTGAATTTCCAGCATAGAGCTTTTATTTTGAAGGGCTGTTACCTGCTGTAGAGTGACTAACGGATAGCTACTTGACGGAGACAGCAAACCCACTCAACGACATGGCCAAACTCAAGTATGATGCTCAATATATTAAACTTTGTGGACCTAAAACTGAGGTCTAAGAAGAAATCTGGACGCCATGGCTGGACCAGTTGGGAACCACTGATCTGAAGGACGCAGATGCTTCATTTGCCAGTAAGTACATTTTGTGTTAATGGTTTTAAGCCTGGTTTTTGCGAGCAAAATTTAGCATTTGCACTATGTAAACATAGCTGTAAATGCATCGTGCTAACCAAGCTAGCAGCTAGCATTAGAGTTATCTGGTAAATGGTAAAGTAGGCTGACCAAACGTCCTCTTTTGCCCGGACATGTCCACTTTTCACGTCCTGTCTGGGGCGTCTGGGGGTTGTTTAGAAATTAATGACAATGTCCGGTTTTCCTTGTGTGTGTGTGTGTGTGTGTGTGTGTGTGTGTGCGTAATCCTCGAGAGGCTGCCTTATCGGCGGATCTCCAACATTCACAACAAAGAAGCAGCAGACACCCGCGGCGCAGCATTATTCTGAGCTTCCAAGATGCCGAAGCACAAGTGCAGCTTCACAGATCAACTGCAGAAAAAATTCCCAACTTACCGTCCCAACCCGGTCAGGATATATGGGAGGCTGAGTGCACCGTGTGCGAAGCTGGCACATATGATTCTGTGTCTAATAAAGGTGCCGGGGAGCTCAAAGTTGGATTTTCTAATACAGAAGAGGTATTATTTAGAACATTATTTCATTTTAATTCCAGAGATTTTACATTTATTTTACATTTATATTTATTTTTGTACAATTGAAACTTGTAAAAAGATTATTATTTTAGGCATAATAAAAGCAAGTTGAGTAACCTCTGAGAAGCATATCTAAATTTCTGTCTTTGAGAGATTTTATTTTGTAATATAACTGAACTTTCTATCCATACATATAAACTTTAAATATATTAAAATTATAAGGCATCTTTGAGTAAACTGCGAGTATCATTTAAGTAGGCTATCTCGTGGCCGGGGCGAGTGTCCTCTTTTTTGGAAATCAAAATATGGTCACCCTAGGTAAATGGACTGCACTTGTAGGGAGCCGATATACATGCTACCATACATGGTGCCACCTGCTACTCCGTTACCACACCGATTAAACAACTAACACACGGATAGAACAGCCATCGCGAGCAATTTGGGGTTCAGTATCTTGCCCAAGGATATTTCCACATGCAGACTGGAGGAGCTGGGGATCAAACCGCTGATCTTCTATTTAGTGGATGACCCACTCTACCTCTGAGCCCACAGCTGCCCCACCCTCTCATCCAAATATGGTCACTTCTAGCTTCAAAAATCCAAGATGATGACAGTAAAAATGCCAAACTCAAGGCTTCATAACAGGAGTCCACAGGCCAATGGCTGGCTTCATGGGAGCTCATATCACCACTTTGTCGATGGACCTAGTTATCCTCCTGCATCTGCTGTTGACATTTCAGGACACCGAAACTAATGCCGGGACGTTAATGAAAGCATGTGATTAGTTTCAGAAAAAAAACATCACGGTTTGGATGTACAGTCATACTGAAAGCTAACACTTGACTCCTGGGTGAAAGTCCAGGGTTTGTGGGACCACCACCCCTGCCGACTTCTCTACAGGGACTTTCCAGCTCCTTATATTACGTCGTCACTGGCAGCATTTCAAATTGACGCCGTCCAGCCACGTTCATACTGCCGCGACAGGTGGTGTCCAGACGATCGGGGGTGTTTCATAACACTGCTATGGGTACCATGCGGCCGTGTGACAAACTTACACCACCTTGTATCATACCGCTACAAAAGGTGGCTTTTGGCAACCAACAAACAGCAGTATTTGACGACTTCAGAATGAGAATAGGCTGGGTGGCTATGTCCTTCAGTCTGTGTGTGTATGTGTGTGTGTGTGTTGTCAGCCTCCGTCATGTTCACAAACTGACTGTTAGTGTCGAAGAATGTGCGAGACCTCTGTAAATATTTGAGTCCTGTTCACATCGTTTATTTAATTGGCTGATTCAAATTAAGCATTTAAAATGTGGGAGGTAGAGGGAGAGTCACCAGCTCTGCTCCTTCTCTTCTGCCTTTCCACCAGAGCGAGCGTGTGCATGTCAAGAACATCCATGCACAGAAACCTCTCCTCCTGCCCTGTATCAGCCTCCAGGGTTACAGAGACAGCGTTGGTGGAGAGAAGTTATTCATTATTCATGCGTCTACACACACACACACACACCTTGTCTCTGTCTTTATGTCTCAGGGTCAAAGCAGCTGTGTATATAGGTACAGTGACCTCTGACCTCTCTGTCTGTGTAAATCATCAGATGACTCAGTTATTGTACTCTGAGAGAGTGCACACACACTTACACACACACACAAGGTGGGTACAGTATGATCAGGTATACCCTTTGACATCTCCCGTCTCCATCTCCTGACTTTATCAGCTGACCCCATTCATTATAGAGCGACCCGCACGAATTATACATTTAGAGAAACACACCACAGAGATCTGTCTCACTTCCTCCAGGTTTGCTGATTTTTTTCTCTATTTGTCTATTTGATCTATTTCATATGTTTTTCATTTACCTATATTTTTTTAAATGACAATTGTGTTGCACATGTTCGTTACATTTATCGTTTCAAATTGAGAAAAATGCATTTTGAAACTTGTGTAAACTCTACGAGCTTAACTGAGTCTGCGTTTATGTGGATTTGTTCCAAAATCATCTGCAGCTGGGAAAGTTCCCACGCAAACAAAGGTGGGATTGAAATCCAAGAGCAGAGAAGTGCACGTTATATACTGAAAAGGTAACTGTTAGTATAGCATATGGATAAAACTTGATTTAAACAATCTTATATTGGATATCAGCACGACATGACACGTCTTAATGCCAACAGCTGACAGTGGCTGAGACATACACATCACATTAGAAACACTACCATTCACCTAAGCCGCAAATATACTCCGAGATGAATCAACACTGACACAGTGTCAACAAAAACTACACAGGATATCATTCAGATTTATGCCAGCAGGGCTGTTGTAGTGAATTGAATAAGATTATATAGATGTACCCAGTAATGTGATGACTCAGTGAATGTTCAAAGAAAATGTTAGTGTGAAAGTAAGAAGTAAAGCATTGCTCATTAAAATGTCACAGAGGAATAGCAGGAAGCCAAAGCACAAAGTAAAGCATTATCATTTTACTTGAATTGAAGAAATATGAAACTAAAAGTGCATTTTGAGGGAAATAAAGCAAAATGGAGGTGAGGTTTTTAGCTGTTGTGGAAGTGTTTGGATGAACACACGGATGAAGAGCATTTTTTGACAAATGTCTTCTTTGTCAGGACTCTGGGTCACCATACTTTAACCCAAGCTGACTACAGCTCTGTGAGGGAACAAGCTACAAACGTAAGTAGTTTTGATTCTTAAAAGACAGATCTGCAGTCAAGCCCTGGGTAGGTTTGTAAAGTATGTATGTAAAGTCAATGTAAAGACACAATTAGACACGACTTCCTGCCGGGCGCATAATGGGCATGATTAACGCGTTGTGAATGATGTAAAATACATGAATTAAGCAGTGTGAATGAGGAGAGTAGAGCAATTTCGCTTCATACACTTATTCGCAAGAGTTAAGAATTCTTAACTTCAGCGACCAATTCGCCCCGGGATAGCCAATAGCATTGAGAGTCCCTATAGGATAGGTGGCAGGAATGGACCTGTATGAATGTTGAGCCAACCATGATGTTTCTTCTAAACCTAACCCTGTGTGTTTGTTACACAAGGAAATAAACATAAATACAATGGGTTTTACCAACGCACATTTATTTTGAAGATGACTGTTTACATCAGGGGCGATTGCTCTGAGACAACAAGGGAGACTGAACTTCCCCTAAAATTTCATAGAAGAAATGGTCAAATATGCACTATTAAATTTACATTAAAGGGGCGTCGCTAGCTTAGTGAATAGTGCAAGCGCCCCATGTATAGAGGTGATGCCTTGCTGCAGCGGTTGCGAGTTCAACTCCAGCTTGCAACCCTTTGCTGCATGTTGTCCCCCCACTCTCTCTCTCTCTCTCTCCCCACTTCACAATCTTCACTCTGTCCTGTCCATTAAAGGCAAAACAGCCCAAAAAATAATCTAAAAATTTACATCAAAATAAGAAGTTACATTGCATTAAACGTGCGCTACGATGCGTTTAACATCATGACTATGATGTTCAAACGTCAGCTATTTATCCCCAGTTTTCAAACGCGACCTCCCTGTCATACATTCTCATGTCAGCACGGTGGATACGGAGCTTCCAAGCATTCCTATGAGACAGCACTGAGCAGGTTTTTTTCATGCAGGAAAGCGAGATGGTTATTGGATAAATGTGACAAAATCGTCACTTCCAGGGAGGCTCAGCTTCCCTGGGACGTAATGGAGCGGTAGGCGGGAGAGGACGCTCGGTGTATGCATGATGATTGGAGGAATTGTCTAAAAGGCTGAACCCCTTTGTGATTGACAGCGCTTTGGAAATACACACCGGCATCGTCACATTTCGAGCTCAGTCCCATGTGGATATTTGCGAGTGGAGTCTACTGACAGAGTGCCGTCCGGAGTTCCTAATTTCCATAAGCCATATAGCTCATTTTCACCGTTTGTACAGTTCAGGTGTTTAAACCCATCTGAAAATTTCTGAGGTGTGTTTTGCTGTGGTTCTATCCCAAATAGCACACATACATCTGGCCGACGTCGGCCTGAGGACGACACATCGGCCCTGAATTTATGTCTGACAAGCGTTGGCCGCATGGGCGGATATCTTTAAATTTACTACTCTTTTGTCCCAGCTCATCAAACGTCAGTGAAGTTGGGATTTGTTTCTTGAAGTTATGTGCTCATCGTCTTTTCTGTCTCTTGCAGGCTGCCAGGAGAAACGGACTGGCCATCAGATATTTTTTGTGGAAATTTGAAAATAAAGTTTGTCAAATTGACTTTTGTCTCTTCATTGTGCACACTTAAATAAATAGGGTAACAGTCAGCTATTTTTGAATGTTAGCATTGATTTCTCACATTGAATGGTGAAATATTTGTAGTTTGAAAGGTCCGACATAATGAATAAAGGTCGTAGTTAACGAAGCATATGAATATTAATGAAGGAGCACCCACTGAGCGCAGCTTCTTTTATTGATCGTTTGATTGTCACGTGGTGGTCATTTTCGATTAAAGGCCGACGTCTCAGCGACGTCTTGGCAATGAGCAAACGCTCTCCCTGCTACGTCTTAACGATCTTAACTTGATACATCGGGCCGACGTCGGCCAGATGTATGTGTGCTATCTGCGTATGGCATGAGTGTGGTTGAAAAACTGCTTCAATTAAATATTCTTTTTATAAGTTACTGTCTCGCTACAATATGACAAATTTTATGATGTAAACTTAAAGTGAGCTTTCCCTGTTTGGAAGACCAGCAGCCGCCACTCATCTGCACCTATTGAGCAGAAACTGTACATGGAAACGTATTCTGAAAAGGCACTGCATGTAACAGGCGTAAACTGACATGGCTCCCAGAATGTCAGCAATGGACACACCCAGAATACCTAGCGCATCAAATGTAGACGTGAAAGTCCACTGACCAAGCAGCGATATTTCACAAGTTGAGAGTGAGAACATGTTGGGAGGTGAAGTTGATGACTGATGATGTAGCACCACGGCCAGGCCACTGTTCAAGGCCAACAAACAACAACACCAGTTGTTTTTAGCGAGTCATTGGCGGAAGAGCGGCTCATCCACTAGCCAGATGATTGACGGTCCAATCCCCGACTCCAACTGCAGGTCGTGGTATCCTTGGGCACGATACTGAACCCCATATTGCTCCTGATGGCTGTTCCATCGGTGTGTTACTGGTTGGGAAGGTGGCAGCATGTATGGTAGCCTTGGCCACCAGTGTGTGAATGAGTGAATGTGACTCAGTCGTGTAAAAGCAGTTTGAGTGGTCAGAAGACTAGAAAAGCTGAACACAACCATACGTCATTAACCACAGCATTGTAGAGCTTTCTGTCAGACCTTGGCACTCCTCCTTATTGTTCTGATCAATGAAACGTACACTGGAGGAGTCATCAGAGAACATCTGGAGGTGACAAGTTCTTCTAGCTACTCATTACTCTGTCTTATCCAACTGGACGTACAGCTGCCAGCCTGTGAAGTCGCCTGTCATTAAAAATGTCCTCAATAAATTAAAAACAAATATGTAGCCTCATAACATTTCCTCAAAAACACGTCTTCCCCCTCACTCTGTCACACTAATAATCATCCCTCCCTCCATTTTTCTATTTCTAACCACCCCCTAATCCCTTCCATCTTTTCATCTTCTTCCATCTCTTCTTTCATTTAAAAGCCTTCTCACTGTGGTTTCTCCTCACATTCGTCCCTCTGAGCCATCCCTTCTATCTGCCTTCCTTTCCCTTCCTTCAGCTGAGTCAGTCGCAACTCTCAACTTCCCTCTGCCTCTTTCCCTCCAAAGCCGATCTCTCCGTTCGCGGCTCTAATTAGAGCGCTCATTCCCAGTGACTCTGCCCCGCACCTCCACGCTGCTCGCTGGGAGTTCTCCGTGTTAAATAATGGATGAGTGGAGCTGGTGGAGGACCTTTGTTGTGTGTTAAGGAGTGAGTGAGTGAGTGAGTGAGTGGGTGAGATCTAGTGTGTATAAAAAAGGAGGAGAGCAACACAGGGAGAATTAGTTTGTTTTCGAAGTGTGTGTCTGATTCTTTCTGTGTGTGTGTGTGTGTGTGTGTGTGTGTGTGTGTGTGTGTGTAGGCCGCAGGGACAGGCCCTTGCCATTGTAATAGATCATTGTCATCCTGCCGACCGCCTGAAGGACCCCATCATCTGAGCCAGAAACCCATCATTCTCGTCGGGCATCTCAACGGGCACCATGGGGGCCCTTTAGTCATTTAGCCTCGAGTAATGGGCCTTCTCCCAAGTTGCCACACACACACACACACACACACACACACACACACACACACACACACAAAACACATTTCCAAGCACACATGGGCACACAAAAGTACACAAATGCAAACAACACATCTGTGGCGCACTCAAATCAACTCACACACAACTTACACCTGATAATATTTTCTAGTTTAATCTCCCTGATGTTTTTTACCCAGAAAGCTCATGTGTGTGTTTTTTGTGAGATAAAGTGTCTGTGCTCAAGAGGCAGGAGAAGAAAATGGAGAGCAGGCAAACACGAGGTGAAAGCTTCATTAGGATGATCATTAAATATGGATAAACTCATTCCACAGATCAAAATAGAGACAGAGGAGCCGAGGCCGTAAACTGCACTGGAGAGGAGGAGGAGACGAGGAGGAGGCGGGGAGGGGACGGGGAGGAGGAGGCGGGGAGGGGACGGGGGGGCTGTATTTTTGCAGCAAATCACTTGAGAACTCGTATGTTGGAATTCAAACTCACAGAACATTTTCCTACATCTTCCTCTGCCTCGATTTGAAGTCCCGGGAAATGTGTGTGCAAGTCAATATTTGAGGGAACGCCGCAGCAGCTGCAAACTGCTTTATGATATTTGCTTTCATTTCCTTTTTTCTCTTGATTATGTTTTCTAGTTTAACTCTGATTGCAGCTTCTTGGATCTTCTGTCGCAGCCTCATTGACGCCAGCTTGTGGAGAGACACATTCATATAAACACACACACACACACACACACACACACACACACACACACAACCTATTATGGATATGTGCGCAGGCACACACAAACACACACACAGAGGGCTGTCTGAGAGCTGTTTGTCATGAGGAGGTGACTTTGGACGGACTGTGTCCTGTCTGAATCTGGAAGGACACACTGTTATACCCAATGACACGCATGCACACACACACCAACACACACACACACGCCTCTTTCTGTCTGGGCCAGCAGGACGGTGTCACCCCTGAATGACAATAACAAAAAAAGTCCTTCTGTCCTCTTCTGTTTGTTTGTCCTCTTCGTTCACTCACTCTTATGTTCAAAGGAGCAGCGTGTCAGATTTTAGCAGTGAGGATCGCAGCTGATACAGGTTACAATTTCTTCAGTGTTCAGGAGGTTTTCAGTGGGAGCCGAATTATCCACAGAGGTTTCCTCCTCTCCGAAACAAACACACCCTGGGATTAAAACCAGTAAAACACTGAATAAAGTAGTTTTACATTACAAATGGGTGTTTCTTCTCCACTGTTTGGCCCATCACAGACAGGCCGGGAACTCAGCGCCTGCTAATGTGTGCTCACGTTGTTTCTGACCCAGACGTTCAGGAGGATTTTACCAGGAACTATCTGCAGAGGTCTCCTCTTCTTCAAAACAAACAGACCAGGAGCCGTACTCACAAAGCTTCTTTGTACTAAGACGCCTTTCCTAGTGACAAAATTCTAAGAACATTATTAGAATTTTGACGTTTTCTTAGAATTTCCCCTTAAAGTTAAGACTTAAAGTTGAGACTTAAAGAGTCTTTCAGACACAGGGTGAATGCAGGTGTTTAAGCACAGATTGTATTCGGAAAATAAAGTGTTTTTGACCATTAAAGCAGGTCAACATGTTCCATTAGAGTCCTCAAATACAAGTATGAACCTGGAAATGAGCCTCTTAGGTCCCCTTTAACCCTCTGGAGTCCACGGACACGCTGGTGCATCCAAGTCACATGACTGATTTATGTGACGTAGCAGCGAGACGCAGCCTCGCTGAGCTTCCAGCCCTCTTTAAATAGGAGTTTTGCAAATTTGCAGGAAAGCCCAATCAGTCTTTTTCAGCATTGGCAGTATAAAAAGCAAAATCGGGGAGTGCAGTGAAATGCCGCCTGCCTACTTTTGTTTATACAGAATGCGCCTTTTCCGGGGCAATGGGGGGCGTGAGCAAGTAACAAAACGTGTAGCTCAGCGTGTGACGTAAACATATGGCAAGCCATTTTAACATTTAATCGCTAGACTGGATATTCATTGCTGATATCTGCAACATAATTTTGCCCAGTCAAAACTCTTATTCAAGATATCTGTAATTAGATTTTGCCTGGTCAAAACTCTAATTACAGATATCTGTAATTCAGTTTTGACTAGTAAGATTCAAACTATTTCTGCCATTCATGTGTATGGGGTTTGTCATTATAGATATCTCCAATGTAGTTGCGGATATCTGCAACTGAATTGTGGATATCTGTAATTCCAGTTTGAGATATCAACAATTTAATTTTGACTAGTCCTAATTCAAGTTCAAGATATCTTTAATTATCATCAATTGAAGATATCTGCATGGTCCTTTCTAGATATCTTGAATTGAGTTTCAGATAGTCAGAATGACGTTGTAGATATCTTGAATTCGAATTATGACTAGTCAAAATGACGTTACAGATATCCGCAACTGAATTATGACTAGTCAAAATGATGTTGTAGATATCCTGAATTCGAATTATGACTAGTCAAAATGACGTTGTAGATATCCTGAATTCGAATTATGACTAGTCAAAATGACGTTACAGATATCTGCAACTGAATTATGACTAGTCAAAATGATGTTGTAGATATCCTGAATTCGAATTATGACTAGTCAAAATGACGTTGTAGATATCTCAAACTGGAATTATAGATAGTCATATTGTAATTGTAAATATCTATAGTGACAAACCCCATACACATGAATGGCAAAAATAGTTTGAATCTTACTAGTCAAAACTGAATTACAGATATCTGTAACTGTAGTTTTGACTAGTCAGAATGACGTTATAAATATCTGTAATTCAGTTTTGACTAGTCAGAATGACGTTACACATATCTTATATTAAAATTCATACTAGTCACAATGGCATTACTACTAGTCAAAATGACGTTATAGATATCTATAATGGTAATTCCGGATAGTCGGACTTAGTGATTAAATGTTAAAACAGCTTGCCATAGTAAACAGTGACATGGGAGGGAAGCCGCGGCTGGTCAGTCCTTCGGTGATTCTGTCATAAGTCGGCCCGTTCTTCACCGTCCCCGTCATCTGACGGTTAATGGCCTCTTCGTTTGCGAGGACAAGGAGGGTGCGCAATTCCTTGTCTCCCCAGTTGCTCATCTTTACAGTGTCTGTCAGGTTTGCGTTTTCCTCTTGCTACTAGCTGCTCGCTAATTCCTGCTATCAGCTGTTTCCTGTTGGTCGCATGTGCTGCGTCATCAACAGCTCCTCCCACAAGTCTTCAACAGCCCCTCCCGTTGTGGAAGGCCGCCTCGGTCTGTTTAAACCAACAGGTTTCGTCAATATGTCTACCCCTATGCAGCGGAAAATTGGGCACCTCGGATCAACTCGCCAATAAAGCTCTGTGTGTCTAAACGCTCGCAAAATGGCCCAACATTTGCGGGAAACTGGCAGTGTAAAAGGGGCTTCCGTTTCTACTTGTGTCGAAAATGCGAACTTCAAACTATATACCAGTTTTAAATTGTGTTGATAGGCAGAGTAAAACCAGACTTACGATAAATATTTTATGCCATGCTTTTTCCTGAAAATTGTCATCACATTTGGTGCAGGAAGAAACGGTAAAAACGGGCTAATCTAAAGAAAGTGCTCGCAAGCAAAAAAAAACATGACACTCCCTCTTTCCTATTGGTGGTGTTTTCTGTGTGATTTTAGATCCAATGTGTTAATACAGTATACGTCAAAATGAAAAAATAACTGTTAAGTCACACACATAAGATTGTGCTGAAAAGAATGACACCAAACAAGACAAGGTGAACAGTTTTTAAGGAGACATTTAAAGGTAAAATTAAAAGCAGTCAAAAACAGCCAATTATACCTTTGACCCCAAAGGGTTAAAAAAGTTCTGCATGCTTGTGCGAGCGCTGTGACTCACTCCTTCAATAAAGCTGACTTGACTTCACCTGCAGCTCTCTGTCCTCTGTGTGTCCCACTTTCTTCAGCCCTCTTTCCCTCTCCTTCCATCCACCCCTCCATCCCAAGACACCAAACAGATTTCTGCTTTTCCACAACTCCTGTCTTCTCAAATATCCTCCACTCCATGTGCCTTTTTCCCGACTTGATCCCCTCTTCCTTTCTTGCATCACTGATCCCACCTTCTTCTCTTCCATTCACTTTTTGCAACTCCTCACTCTCTTATTATATATTTTTTTTTCATTTACTTGCATCTAAGTTTGTCCTCATTTCCTCCCGTACTTTTACTCTCCTTTTTCTCCTTCCATCTTTATTTTATGGTCATCATTCTCCTGCTTCTACACTTTTCTGTCAGTTTTTGTTTTAAATCACCATGTGTCCTTCTTTAAGTGCTCTATAAATAAACTTGACTCCTTGTGTCTTTTCTTTCTCCTCTCCTCCCTTCATCCCCCTCTCCTCCTCCTCCTCCTCCTCCGCTCTGACCTCTTGTCAGTCAGCTCTGTCCTCAGCCAGCTGGCTCGTCAGCACTAATGAAAATCCTTTACACTTTATTAACCAGGACTAATGAAGCACCCCACCACTCACAGTGTGTGTCTAAGTGTGTGTGTGTGCATGTGATAGTGTCTAAATCTCAGGTGAGTGTGTGAGCGTGTGGATGTTTGTATTTTGTGTCAGTTTATGGAAGTGTGTGTGTGTATGCTGGACAACAGGTTTATTTACCAAGGTCTCAGAGCAAGTGTTAGTTGAAGTGTGTGTGTGTGTGTGTTGTAATGTTTATTCATGTTTTGTGACGGTGAGCGCTCTGATGCTTTGTATCAGTTATACACACAGTTGATTTGATAACTTTAGACAAATCAAAAACAGTTGAAACTGAAGTAATCCCCTCATGTCCAACACCTGAATCACCTAAATTGCATTACCACGCTGCTTTTATCCAAAGTGTTTTATAATTTCCCTCTCACTCACACACTCAGACAGCATTATTAAACCATGGTGTAGTTTTAAAAAAAGAAAGTTGCATCTAACTTAATTATTCACTCATTTCATGCTCCATGCGGCGAGCACGCTCAGCACCCAAATCAAACGCACCTTTGATGTTGCTGACTGCGTGACCCAGGTGCACCCAGTGCTGCTTTTACTGAGGAACTTCAAACTTCAGTGAGGTGGGTGATGACTCTGCTGTTTTTGACAACAATCCCTGATGTGATATCGCTCAGCTCAACATGTTGGAGAACTTTGTGGAGCCCCCTGGGACAGAGAGGCTGAGTGGACGAGTTAGATTAATAGCCTTATGTCGTCTGCCTTGTTGCTGATTTTATTCTGCTGTTGATTCTATAAGACGTATCATGTTAATTAATTTATGTAGCTTACTATTGTTGTGACACATCAACTTAGGACCCAAACCCAAATACATCCAGGAAATTGTGAAAAGGCAGTTTATTGTAGTTTCAAGATGTGGGCTGAAGGCTGGAGTGAAATGACGGCTGAGGTGGGCTGGAAGTGTCGAAGCAGAGCAGGCTGAGGGGTTAAAGACAGAGCAGTCCAACTCCAGAGGCAGAAGAGTTTGAACATGGCTGGTTACTGTTGAAGCTGCCATAGTGAACCTGAGACACAGAGCAAAATGTGAACTGAGGTCCAAAAAGACAAAGTGTCAAGAATACATAAAAGCTGGCCTTGACGTCTGTGCCGCAGAGGAGACCGAACGATCAGGCAGAGTCTGGATGTCTGAGCTGAGGTTTTATCCTGCAGTGACTTGATTGTAGATGAGGTTCGGGTGTGCAGGTTCAGCAGCTGCTGGCACTCTGGAGGAGAGAACCAGGAGGCCACGACCAGCAAACACACAGAGACGGACATGAGACACTGGGGGTTCATCCCAATACCGAATCCGTCAGTGATGTTAAAGTGTTTCTTGGTGACAGACAGACAGACTTTCTGACTTTGACTGTGTCCATAATAAAAGTTGATGAGGAAAATAACAGATCGTGAAGAGAAAAATAAATGAAGAAAGTCGTTTGTTTCCTTTTCTTCTTCAGATTTTTAACCCGATGCTGAATCAGGAAAACAAATAAAATGTAAAACTTGGGAGTGATCAGTTGAGCCTAATCTCTTATCTGTCTTCACTCTGTATGAAACGCCAGTGATGCTGTGATGTATCAGATCAGTGCGGTCAGCTGCAGTGCTGTCCAATCAATAACTGATATCCAATCAGAGGGTGTGTCAGTCGGTAAAAGACCTCCATGAAGGCTGCACTCATGTATCCTCACTTACCTCTGAAAGCCTCCTCTCTCCTCCACTCCTCCGAGTGCAATTAACGTATTAAGACGTCCTACAAGACGGCGAGTCTCGATCGATCTGCAGGTCAAGGGATTGAGGATAGAGGATGGAGGAGTCAACTAGGGATATTGGGATGAACCCAAAGAGACGGACATGAGACACTAGGAAGGGGAAACAGGAAACACAAGAGAGAGGCAAAGCTGAAACCCTAACAAGTATTGGTTTTTTAGACTTTTTATTTATTGTTGGCTATTTCTGTTTGAATTTTGTTTCTTTTCTGGTTAATTCCAGTGAGGCTTAACTGATTGACGATCAGTTGTATGTACAGGCTGAGAAGTGCCGTTTAGAGATGAAATTAATTGTTAGTTTGGACATAATATTGGTGATGTTTTTCCACCAGTGTGAACATTAGCATTTAACAGACACTGACAGCATCAGGAGCAGCCAAAGACCACCTGGTGCCAAGATAGTTATCTACCAGTGTTCATAAACAAAAGAATATTGATCATGGCCGAAATAAAGATAAAGATAAATAATTATGTACAGTTAATGTGTTTCCCTGTTTGCTTATGGGTACAGGGAAACATGTATGAAACACATAGTTTACATAGTTTAGTTTATTTAAAGCAGATTTTTTTTTAAAAAAAATAAAATAAAATTTGTCATTGAAATGAGTAAGGCATTTTAAAAAAATCTTTATATCTAATTATTCTTTTGTTTATGAACACCGGTAGATAACTATCTTGCCACCCGGTGGTCTTTGGCTGCTCCTGACGCTACCGTCATAAAAACAAGAGAGGAAGAAATCTGAGTATCTGATTGGTCGAAGGACCGAACTGAACAGGTGATATCAACATCCGTGATCAACATAGACACATTTATTTTTATCACAAAACTAATAAATAATCATGGTGGATTTACTGAACAGAGTTCCAGAATAAACGCTGCACTTAACAGCTTATTTATCTTTATTTCGGCCATGATAATTATTCTTTTCTTACCAGTTGGTCTTTGGCTGCTCGAAGAAATCTGCACTGACAGAAACACTGCATTTAACGGCTGGATTAAAAAACCTTCTGTAAAGGATATAATTGCCCAGATTGCACACCACAGATCGCCCAAAGGGTAAGTTTCTGATTGTAATTTGTCCCCATTATGCTCCGTTGTGTGTGATTAGAGATGTTAAAACAACATATTAATGCAACTGCTATGTTTCCTGCCTTTTTTGGATAAGCGGAGAACATAGAGCCTTTTTTTTTAGTAAGAGGGAAACATGGAACCTTTTTTGTGTAAGCGGGGAACATAGGACCTTTTTTGCAGGGTTAAATGGGGAACATAGAACCCGGGGAACATAGATACGCTCCCTTCAGGATTCCACAGGCTGTTTCTTTTTTTATATATATTCTTTTGGGCATTTTTGTCTTTAAATGACAGGACAGCTAAGCATGAAGGGGGGAGAGAGAAAGGGAATGACATGCAGCAAATGGCCACAGGCTGGAGTCGAGTCGATGGGGCGTCTGCTCCTCCACCAAGCCACCGATGCCCCCATTTTTCAGTGTTTATATTTGTTTTTGTCAGGCCTTTGCAATAAAATTGAAGGGGAAAGTGAAAATTGCAAAGATAGTTGTGATGCTGTCACATATTCTGAGAATCTATTTGTGATGGTGTGGGGTGCAGCAACAGGTGAAAATCGCCAATTATCAGTTAATGCTTTTTCTTACATCTTTCTTTGATTACTTTTCAGTAATTTTTTACACAAGTACTTTCATTTTACTTCAGTACAAGTTCTTTAAAGTAACAGTACTTTTACTTGAGTATAAAGAAGAAAGAAAGGGTGGGTTCACGGAATCGTAAACTCATCGTAGACACATTTTTATGCAGACTTTTGGCAGACAATCTTAATAAACACACAACTATATGATATATCATACAGTATATGTTTTTTTCCATGCTTTGCCAAGTATGCACAGCAGTGTGTGTCTGTGGGTAGGATAGCTCACCTCTTGGGTGCACACTAAAATATTTCACCAACTATGAGATGGATCACCATGACATTTTGTACAGACATTCATGGCCCGCAGAAGATGAATCCCGCTGACTGTGGTGATCATCCTACTTCTCCGCTCGCGCCACAATGAGGCTGACATTTTTGCCTTTTAGTAAAATGTCACGACAATTATTGGATGGATTACTATGAAATTTGGTACAGACATTTGTGTCCCCCTCAGGGTGAATTGTAATCACTTGTAATCGTCTGACTTTTCTTTTTGCACCACCATCAGGTCAAAATTACAATCTGCCCTATATCTTAATTTATGCAGGACTAATGACGCTCCCCTTAGCTCCAGCTCTACTTTGTGTTTAGGTTAGCATGTTAAACCACTGTCATCTCACAGCAATAGGGTTCCTGGTTTGAACCCAGGAGGGAGCCCTTCTGTGTGACATTTGCATGTTCTCCCCATGTCAGTGCGGGTTTCCTCCAGGTACTCCAGCTTCCTCCCACAGTCCAAAGACATGCAGGTTAATTGGTGACTCTAAATTGTCCGTAGGTGTGAATGTGAGTGTGAATGGTTGTCTGTCTCTATGTGTCAGCCCTGTGATAGTCTGGCGACCTGTCCAGGGTTTACCCTGCCTCTCACCCAGTGTCAGCTGGGATAGGCTCCAGCCCCCCTGCGACCCTCAAGAGGATAAGCGGCAGGAATGAATGAATGAATGACTCTCCCAAATTGTGGAGCCCATAGAGCAGGTGCACTAGGAACTTCCATTGCCCAAGTGGCTAACTTCTGGTTGGCTCTGGTGGTTTAGCCCTCTGCAAAAAAAAATGATTTCATCATTTGAATCTTCTAGACTTTTAAAATATTAGCAAATAAAATGGTTCAAATCCTGATAATGAAACAAATCATTCCACTGGGATTGTGACACTTCGGTTTGCTACAAGCTCTGCATTGTGTTTGCAGATGATGAGAAAGGAGACAAGGACGACTTCTGCCTTTCTGACCAGGGGGATTTATTCTCTGTGCAAAATATATTAAAATCAGTACAGCAACTTCTCATGACCAGCTTTCCACAAACACACCTTTAAAAACAAAGGGACAGCATAACAACCAGGGATGGGCAGTATTTCTATTTCTTGTATTTTGAATATGTATTTCAATTACATTTGAGGATTTTGTAATTTGTATTTGATAAGGCCGATAAAAAGCAAATGTAATTTGTAACAAAATACTTTTGAGTGGAGTAATTTTGTATTTAAAATACTCAAAATACTTTCTCCATGAATCAAAAAACAAAAATAATAGGCTACACATTCTTATAATATTGGATGTAACAATATTTTTTTTTTTACTTATCTATATGTTTTTTTAAACTTGGGCCATTCAATGTGCCCTTCAATGACCTAGTGGTCTGTTTTACTGGACTGTGCATAACATAGGAAATTGTATGTTGTTGTGGGTGATGCTTACAAATGAATTGCCTCACGTGGGATCAGTAAAGTTGTCTGAATCTAAATCTGAATCAATAAATAATATTTTAGGGTAGCCTACATGTCCCAAGCTTTTTTTTCTCTTTTTCATTTGAAAAAAGTTGAACACAGGGCTCCAAAGGCTCCAAGTTAGACAGCAAACAAGTGAACTAGCTCCAGTAGCTACAGTATCTTGCTGCTGTTTAGCGAGACCATTGGTGGACAGTTCACAGCACAGCTAGACTGGACTTGCCAGGCATGCTGCTCACGTGGATGGACCCACACTATCAGTAGACTACCTTGCTGCTCACGTCACGTCTTCTGCTCAGATTGTTTGTCAAGGTAAATATTTTATCTGAGTGTGACAGATGTCAACTGGCTTACCAAATTGTGAGAGAACAAGCGCAAATTTGCTATAGCTGCGACCAAATTTGCTACTATCACGCCATTAATGGATGAATCATGATTGTTCTTCCTGGCATAGTTACTTGTGGTGTCTAATTGCAGCATGTAAATTTTGAGCATTTTTGGTCAAGGGCTTTTTGAGTTATTCACAAAAAGATTTGAATCGGTTAGTATAGCGCCACCTATGGATGAATCGTGGGTCTCATGGACTCATGGTCTCTAGTTGCAGTATGCAGATTTTGAGCCCCTTAGGTCCCCTTTCATCACCAAAATGTCAGAGGTCACACAACAAAAATCAAATTTACCAAAATAAAAGCTCCACATATCCACTGATTTACAGACGTCTCTTTCACACTGTAAGACTTCTTTTGGGCCCAACAGCATGAGGTGGCAGACCAGGACGTTGTACTTACACACTGTCCATGGGGGCAAATTAATAAATCCTGGTACAACGAAAGCATGGCCCACCCACAACTTCTGATTGGCTTACCCTGACATTCTTGCCTTAACCCTAACCAATCCCACTCCTCTTGCCTAAACCTAACCTATCTAACCAACAGAGGCAACGAGTACTATCCAATCATTGGGAGAGTAGGGCAGGTGATTCCTTCGCTATCCTAGATTTGCAAATTGGCTTTCTTGGGGCCTGGTTATAACAGTAAACTAAGATGGCGGACATAAACATTATAGCTGCTTAGCATCAGAAAGTTAGCATAAGTAGAATGAGGCTGGAGGGGGCTGAGAGATGAGGAGAGCAGGTCAGAAGAATAAAAGAATTCGAAAGGAAGGCAATTTAGACAGAAAGTGGAAGACAAGATTATAAAATCGAATAAGAGGAGAATTTATTAGCAGCGACAAAAGCAGGTGGGAAATGAGATGATAGTCATTCTAATGCTATAGCAATGGGCTTGTCAAACAACAGTTCCCACTAGGCTAGATATTGTAAAGTGAAGTCCATGTGTAACTATTCTGTCTCTTGCTCTTGAATTGGCAATTTCCTGCGCTCTCAGACCCTGTACTTCATTCTACAGCAGAGGAAACTAAACGACAAGCAATTACAGAGAACAAGCAATTACTTGTGCTGAGTCTTCCAGCACACAAACAGCTTTACGTGCTGTACACGGCATCAGTAATGAACGCACATTATATTCTACATGTACACCGCTGACAGGCAACACACATCCATTCATCTCTGGAAAACACACACACACACACTCCAGTTCAGAGGGGCTCTGAGGGACAATGAGGATTTGGCAGCTTGTAAAAGGTATTGTGGAAAAAACATCAACATAATACCACTGAGGCCATGCATGTATGTGTGTGTGTGTGTGTGTGTGTGTGTGTTGGGATTGATGGGCAGCTTCAGGTCACTGTCAGAGGTCTCTCTCACCCCTGCCTGTCAGTCCTTCTCTCTGGCATGGAAATACAAACACACACACGTTCTGACAGAATCTTGGCTAAACCGTCAGTAGGCGCTGAGCCAGGTGGACGGCAACCTCTCCAGCCGCCAGACAGCCTGGATGATGTCTGCGCTACAATAACAGTAAGAGGGCTGGGAAGAGGAGGAGGATGGACAGACTGATAAACCTGCTGCACAGTCAAGTTGATTTTCTCTGGTTCAAACTGAATCGGAAAAAAAGGTTGGGTTGATTTCTGGTTCTGCCCATCTGGTCCAGTGTACGAGCTCAGGCTGTTCTCATGCAGTGTTTATACATGTACCTAGCAAAAAATACACCATGATTCGATTATAACACAGGTGATCGTGAGCCAGTAATTTGTGTATAACCCACTTAATCAAGAAATGCGATCACCAAGAAGAAAAGTCTGCATAATGAGGCAGGTTGTGGTGGTGGTGTGTGGCGTCGTACGGGACCATGTGAAGCTAAGGGAACATCATCATGTTTCTTTTCCTGAACCCACATAACTTTACATCATTCATTCACAATCATAGGTTCGATATCATATGAGCCTGTCACAGTGGGCGCTGTTTACCTGCCATACATGCCACCTCAGCTCATTCAGTAATTTTCCACCTGCCAGCCTATCGTCAGTCCACACATTTCCTGCTCCTGCCAGTCCACCACGCCCACCTCATCAAGCTAACCCCTCTCACCTGTGGATCATTACCTCCTGCCACTATAAAGACGACCACTTCACAGACTTCTTCGCCTTTCAGTGCAAGACTTTCCAGCATTTGTTTCCGGACCCTTTCCTCATTACCGACCCGGCCTGTCCCTGATTCTCCTGTTTCATCTGCTCCCTGGTAAACCACTCTGCCTTCTGTCCCAAACCAAGAGCTCTGCTTCCACCTTCCTGGTTCCTGGGACCATCACCCAGCTCCCCATAGTGAGTTTATCTTTTGTGCTGTGGATGGCTTCGCCGTGTGGCTGCACATTCCGCCTTTGTGTGTGCACCACGGATTCCACTCATCATTGCCGCTGACAAGCTCTTCTCTATCCACGGTCGGCTTCGCACTGCTGTTTCTCCTGTGAGTACTCCTGGTTTTGAAATTTCTGCTTGTGAGACATCACCCTCTGCCTGCTCCTTCACAGCACCACTGCACACAATCAAACTGTTTGTGCTCACCGGCTACTCACCTGTTTTTGGCGCTGGCATTCCATGCCGAGAGCTTTGGACTGATTCAGCTTTCCTGAAAGCTCTGAACCTGGACATTGACTGTTTCAGTTGCCTCACCAGCCTGCTCCCAGTGTACTTGTCTAAATGGTGCATTAAGGCTCATTGTAAATTGTTCCGCCTGACTACAGTGATGCCTTTTGGTCCTATACCCACCTGTTACAGAGCTGTTTTATGTGTATTTTTACAAGAGGTCATACGATCTGTTGTATGAAGATCGTTTGTTGAGCTTAAACCAGTTTGATTTTATGCAAACTGGCTGAACCAACGCTTGTCATTATGACACTTTTATAACGTTAAAAAGAAAATAGCTCCTACATGAAACTGCTCACAACAAGGTCTGTGGATTATCTTGAGTGACCGGGTCATGATCTCTGAAAAGACACATTGCCGTTAAGTTTTTCTTTGGAGCTTTGAGCACCACAAGCTGAGTGACATCTAGTTCCATTATGTTGGAGAGAAGGCAGACACCTCTAAAGCCAATATTTCCAACACTCTGCACCTCACACCAAAACAATCTAGTACCACTGCAGGCAAGAGGACAAATATGCATTTTTTTGTTTCAGGGTGAACTGTCCCTTTAAGCTTGCTCTTTTTCTTTATGTGGCTTAAAACATTTTGTCTAAATGCATCGCAGACGTCCTGGAAGAGTCCTGAGATCTGCAGCCATGAGAGAGCCTGCTTTAGTTGTTGGATGCCACCTCGTGCCACATGGCATTGCTGTCATTCTGTCAAATGAACCGAAGAGAGTGGAAAAACACAAACAAACAAGAAAATCTGTCCAAGTTCAGCTGAACTGCTCCAAAATTGGTGACACATCATTTAAGCAAAGTGCAAAGCAGGATTTCACTGGTCTTTATGTTGCTCATCTGGTATTATGAGAACACATAAAAATAACTGCAGCAAATAACGTCTGCAAATCAAGGACAATGTAGATGTATGAACTGGAAGGTCAGAAGACATATAAATGTTCAGAAACAATAAAGGCAGTTTCTGTAGAAGCCTTATGCAAGATGCAGGTTGGTAGATCAAGAACATTTCTGTCTGTTTCAGCAAGAGGAAACTACCTTAGAGCTCAACAGTCCGCCTACAGGCAACACAGTTATTTGATCCACCAAGGACCATAGAGGTGTGTGTGTGCGTTCCTGCACGTGTGTGTCAGGCTGGGGCCGCAGCTATATGGGCAGAAATGGTGCTCATTATTGCTGTTTGAAGCCTGTTGACACGGGGGAGGGACGCACATTTGCTTCACGTTGGGCCGCTTCTATGATGAACATATGTACGCAGAGATGACACACAGCTCAAATTAGCACAAGACAGTGAATCTGTATGTGTGCCTTTGTATGAATGAGCGCATGTGGTTTGAGCTTGCGTGTCCCTGCAGTTGAATCTGTATGTTTGTGTGTGTGCGTGTGTGCTTGAGTGTGTGTAGTGACACTGGCCTACAGCAGTCACTGTAAAGACTTTGGTGCGGACACAAGCAGAGCTCCAAATGGCAGAGCAGACGGGCGGCTCGACAAACTGTTCAAGGCCATGCGTGTCGACCGCAGGAGCCGTTTCGGACACAAGAACTCATGGCGGGACAGAATGAGGTGTCTGGAATCGAGACAAACCACAGGGATGTGTGTGTGTGTGTGTGTGCTGACACTCGTAGGGTCATTGAGGTAGGTAGTTTTCCACTGCTTGTGCAGAGCAGTAAAAATGAGGCAGAGCAGGCCATTCAGAGATACTTGAGAATCCGGCGCTCTCTCAATGCTGTAGATTTAACCTCTCTAACTCCCCTCAGACGCCTCGGTCCCCTCCTCTGTTAAATGGTATCTCACAGGTGCACTACGTCATCAAACCATGTGATGTTTGGTATCACCGGATTCAGGAAGCTCTCAGCTTCCTGAATCCGGCATCATTTTCTGTTATTTCTTATGGATTTCGCACCAGAGCAGCCTAAACACACAGACCAAAATCGCAATGAGTGGTGACAAGCCATGTCATGCCGTTTTTCGAGGGGAAAAGTTAAAGGATTACTCTCGATCTCATGTGGAGCCGTCAGTGGACACGTAGTTGGTTTATAAAAGGTAAGAGTCTCACTCCTACCACTATTTTTGGCTGAAATATACCGTCTAGAAAGTGGGACCATAACTTTCATGTTTCATATGGCTTTATTTGGTGATATTTTATGGTGTTTCTGTGTCATAAACAACATCAGCTATCACAATCACACCTGATTTCAATAAGGTACAATGTCTGAAGCTGGCTGAGTGTTGTTTGATCACTGACACTACTGTTTTGAAGCGGAGTGAGCGCTCTTGTCATTTGGAGCTCCGCCTGGATCTTTTCATGGAAAAACACTGTAGAATGGTCATACTTTGAGCAATCTTCTTCAAATTTGAAACAAACGTTCAGTGATAGTGTGCCTACAGCCCCACAGTGTCATTTACCTGCTCAGGTGAAGCCACAGACAGTTATTCATCCTAAAATACATTTTTTATTTTATTTTAGGCAAAATCTTCAACTTTTTACTGACTTCAGAGGCCCATTACTCTGTCTCTGTATCACTTAGGGTGTTTCTGACACTTTCACAAGAAACTTCAGGGAGTTTTCTTTCTAGCAAGACCTCATGCATGCATGTAGTCAGAGCGGTTCAGAGGCTACAGTCATTTTAATTTGGGTGTGTCATTTTAGGTGTTTTCGCCACAAAATTTAAACCTAGAGTTTGACCCTTGACCTGTAACGTCTCACTAATTTGAATCACCAAGGCTGAGTCAGTATGAAACCAAGAGTATGTGAGTTGCATACTACAACCCCAATTAAAGTTAATGCATCATGCTGTCATTTCAGACTCAACACTTCCTGTATCTGTTTAAAATTAAAAGCCCTTCATAATTTCGATAGAGAGAGAATCCCTTAATTTTCTAAAAAGGCTTTTATTGTGAAACATTTGCAGGAACTTGTTGTGGAGGATTCAGTGACTTGCATAGTTTGCATGGGGGTTTTACGTCACTACAGCAACATTTCGGCTGGCATGTATGAACAGACACAGTGATTAAAATAATAGTAATAATAATAAAAATAGCACAGGTATAATTCGATGAAGTTACGCATGTCGTGAAAGACGACCAGCGATGATTGGTCGTGGACCAACATGTAGTCTTTTGTGTCTGTCGGCCGAGTCACAGCACAATTTTATGACTCTACAATTGCCTAATCTGACCGTCTAAACAGACAAAAATGTCATGTAGTCTGAACCCAACATAATGTGTCCCAGCTTATCTGCCCGGGAAAACACTGAAGCAAACTAATGTTCGTATGGCTTCACAAGAACCTACAGAGGACCTACATCAGTTACCACAGCACCATCAGTGAAGAGGAACAGTGTATAGAAGAAGTCAACTGTCTTGCTCGTGTTTGCTCAGATACTCGTGCTTCTAAAGACCTCAGCAGCTACATTGTTCCAACAAGTTTTTGACAACACAAACACAACATAAAACACTTCTGAAAATTAAATAATGGATCAAAGGGTCGTTGTGTTCGCTTCACTGTGTGCACTGCCATGTTGCTGTGATGTCTGGTGTGTTCATGATGGCACACTCGGGCTAGATGGATCTTGCTACAGCTCATGATGACAATTCTACTGACAGTTAACTCCCATTTGCTGAGAAAGACCATAAGATTTGATCAACAGCTCTGGAAAAAGCAAGTAGATGTTAAGAGTGTAATGTCAAACTACTGTTCTCTGAGCTCAGACATGAACTTTCACCCTTAAAACATAATTTAATTGTGTGTAATAAACATGTTTTTCATTCATTTCACTTCAGTCATCCTGGGACCTCATAATAAAGCACCTATAGGATGGTGTTTATGTGTATGTGTGTGTGTGATCATCTTTGCAGGTCGGCCTGGAGGGCAGCAGACATTAAGGAAGGCTAACGGCGTCCATTACAGCTGCATTAAGCCTTTTGTAACATGGGAAGGAACACATACTGCCGTTATTGGGCTATTTATTTGATTAACATGCATAGTACTCTACCACACACACACACACACACACACACACACACACACACACACACACACAAACATTTTCTCCTGCTGCTCATTAGGAGCTGAAGATAAACTAACTTCTGGGTTCTGTTCCAGAGGTAAAATGTTTAAAATTATCGAATTCATTCATTCATTTTCTGTAACCGCTTATCCTTTCAGGGGTCGTGGGCGGGTTGGAGCGTATCCCAGCTTAATTGGACGAGAGGTGGGGAACTGGAGTACTCTGCCATACTATCAAAGGGCTATCATTGCTGATTAAATATTTCTGTTTTTAATTGCCTTTAAGGGAAAAGTTTCATACAAGCACCAGGCTTAGTGAGCTTGCCAGTCCAGAGGTGAGATATGAGATAAGACATGGAGGTCCAAATAGTACACATGTTTTTTAAGGCAGCTAGAGATTACAGCTAAAATGCATACACGAAAGAAGAGCTTTAGAGGACAGCATAGGTAAGGGAAGCAGCTGATTTCCAAACATCGCACTTTCAATTAATGCAATAAATTTAGTAAACGTTTTCTGGTTGTTTTAAATGTGGGCTTATTTATCGATAAATCAAATGTACTTCACCCCATTGTATTTAGGAAGTGACATCAAATATCTCTCAGTCAAAATGAAACTATATTTATCAATGTATTTTTTTTTAATTGGTTTTACATTTAATTTCAGATCATGTTAAAACACCTTAAAGGGTAAGTTCAGTATTTTTTAACCTGGTCCCTATTAACAGAGACCGCTGCAGATGGCGAAACAGGCCGCAATGCACCGTCAATTTACGTCCACTAAAAGTGTTTGTTTTTGTCACTGACAGGCTCGGATTTTAAGTTTAACCCCCAAATTCCACCAGATGCGTGTTGGTTGTGTCTGCTCTCCGGTACGGCAGCGGAGCCGATACGTTTCATTTCTAGTCAATGTGTGTGTTTCCACCGGCTGCGGTTGTGCTGCGTTCCGGCTCCGTCACAGCAGCAGCGGTCCGGAGCCCTCCGCAACAGATCGTGCGGGGCAGGAAGTCGTGCACAGAAACAAAATAAAACATCCGGTTAATTTTCAAAATAAAATACACAGTGTTACACGGCGGATCATATTTCCCTGCACTACACCTTGAAAACTACATAATGGGCAGAGGCATGCCTGAAGTCAACAGGTCAGAGGTTTTCAGACGTCATGTCACCCCGTTGACACCATGGACAAGGAGATATTAATCATGGAGGTGCACCGAGATGTCTTCTGGTGGAGCTGCACCGCTCCGCACAGCAGCTGGTGGGTGTTGACGGACGGCGGAGCAAGCAGCGGATAACCAGCGCTGCCGTTCCACGCACACATCCAGTGGAATTCCGGCGTAAGGGAGCAATCACACTGAGATGAAACGCTAGAAACGCCAGTAAAACCATTGTTTTCCTATGATACTGCACGTCTGACTGCCGTTCAAGCGTCTTTTTAGACAAGCGTTTTTCCACCGTCTTTTTGTTGACGCTTCTTTTTAGATGCGCGTAGATGCTGAAAAGTTAAAATATTTTCAACTTTTTGAGCGTCAAGACGCTAGTAGCTAGCCTGCATTGAATAAGCGCTTCCAGCGTTTCAAGCGTCTTTGAAGCGTCCGCGTCTCTAGCATCTCATTTCTGTGTGATCACCCCTTAACAGTCTGAAAACATTATGGAAAGGATCCCGTATGGAGGTCAAGCTTTTTGTCTTTTTTTCTTCTGTCAGCCTCGCCCTGATCAGTTTCACTCACCTGTTCTTACTCCTCCAATCAGTGCCTATCCCTCATTTACCCAGCTACACACCTGCCCTGCGTTAGCCTCATTAGTCCTTACCTGCCAGTAAGCTCCCTGCCTGTTCCTCTGCGAGGCCGTTTACACGTACACGGTGATTTTGATAAACGGAGACATCTTCCTTCGTTTGTGCCCTTCGTTTACACGCAAACGGAGATTTCTCCTCTGAAAACGAGTCTTTCTAAAAACTCCGGCCAGAGTGGAGATTTTGGAAAACTCCGGTTGCGCGTTTCCATGTAAACTGAGATAAACGGAGATAAACGGAGTTATAGGCAGCTGACGTCACAGTATGCGCCGTAACTTGCGCCTGTGTCAAAAGTGCGACCTATGTTGCTATGGTGACAATGGATACATGGTAGGCTTGAGCTTCTCGTTACACTGCCACCTACAGGTTTGGCATGCTCTTGTGTATATATACACGGGTAAGTGTAAAGGAAGATCTTTTTGAAAACGGAGACGGTGAAATGTCCGTTTATGAAAATAGCCGGCAACGTGTAAACGGCCTCTGCATCATCACTTTATTCCCCTCACCTGAGCTTTTCTGCCCTTCTTCTCCACCTGAGCTACATCCCCTCACCAGACTAGTTTGTATTTAGGTCCTGGTTTTCAGTTCTGTCTTTGTTGAATCCTTGATTTGGTTGTGTGATGTTCAGTTCCTGTTTCCTGGAATAAAGCGTGATTTTTTTGAGCTCCTGCTGTCTCCTGTGTTTGGGTCCACCTGCTCCACACCACATAACAAAACACACTTAACTCAGAGTCAACAGAAACAAAATGAAACCCACAAAAACTGGCTTGGTTCATCTTTCCACTGTTCCAAAAATCATCAGTTCTGGATTTGTTGAAATAAACCTTTCATCCACCCAGTTTCTGTCATGTTAAAATTACTCTTTACTTAGATGCCACCTGGTGGAATTAGCGATAGCGATTTCAGGGCTGATTCTGGTTACGCATCTTACTCTTTAACAAAAAGGTCTATTTCTGTAGGGAACCCTTCTATAATGTTGTCAGACACTTAGAACAATCTGAGCCTGTCAGTGGCAAAAACATTTCTTGTTGATGTAAACTGACAGTGCGAACATGAATACATTGCAGCCTGTTTTACCACTGCCATCTGCAGCGCTCTGTCTTAGCACTGGAGCAACTTCACAACCTGTTGTACCTATGAGTCACTTATACACAAACACATGGGAGAACAGGGTCCAGGTTGGAAAATACCAAACTTACTCTTTAAATGTGAGGATGCAATTAATTTTTTCAGTATCCTTCAAAGCACACACACACACACACACACACACAACCTGTTTCCACAATCTCTCGGGGACTCGTCTCCCTCCCTCTTTCAGCCTTTTATAGACTGATTTAAATTAACATCTGCTGCTACTCCAAAAAAATGAACCTGGAGGATTCATTTCAATTAGAAAAAAGGGGATGGCTTAATTCATTTAGAGGGAGATGAACTCTGAAAACTAGGTTGGCCTGGCCACCTGTGAGGAAGCCGAGTCTGAAAAACAACTCTATTTAATAAAAAAAAGCAATCTATTGAAGCATTATGGCTTAATTCTTTTATGTTTCCTTTTCAACAATGGCATGAGATAATGTTAGTCATTTCCAGAGCTGCTAAGCTCAGTTAAATCGACGCGTACCTTGAGAAAGGAATGTCTCGAAATAATCTGAGATAAAAGTTCTCAGAAAGCCTCACGTAAGTCGAAACAACGATTAGACAGAAGGGATATTTCTCACTCTGCTGGCAGATATTTGACTGATTAAAAACCAGACGAGGACTCAATGCAGACAGTTATACTGAAGGATTAAAAGACAAAAATTTCTTTCATCTCTCCCTCAGATGATATATTTTTCCTGTAGTGCTCCTTTTTGCTTTGATAAATTAAACACTGAATTCACATTTACAGTATGCTATTAAATTTCCTCCTGCATGCATCACAGAACTCCACCTGAGATACTGTACAGCATGAGAAACACAATAACAGAGTGTAGCCACTTTGCATTTCTTTCTTTGTGGTAGATTTTTCTCACACTTTGTTTCATGGAAGTACACTCGCTCGATCGTGGTGATTGCTTGTGCTACTTTTTGCAGTCGTTTGTACATTCTGGGGAACACTTAATCATCACAGTATTACACCAAGTCAGTTAAACTTCAGGGATATCAATGTGTCCATTTAGGAAGCACAAGTGTTTGTGAATCAGTTTCAGCTGCTTTGATGCAAATCAAAGTGACAACAGGTGCAATGGAGAGGCAAAAGGAGACAACCCCCAAAAAGGGAATGGTTTTACATGTGGTGTCCACAGACAGTTGCTCTCTTTTTATCCTTCCTGACTGATTCTTCTCTAGTTTGGTCTTCTGCTAGTGTCCTTGTCACTACTGGCAGCATGAGGCGGCACCTGCAGCCCAATCAGGTTGCACAGGTAGTATATGCAGTCACAAAGAATTTTTGCTGTGTCTCCCAGCACAGTCTCAAGAGCTGGACAGGGCCGTAGGTGGCCATCAACCCAGCAGCAGGACCGGTATCTGCTCCTTTGTGTGAGGAGGAACAGGAGGAGCACTGCCAGAGCCCTACAAAATGACCTCCAGCAGGCTACTGGTGTGCATGTTTCTGACATCACTGCCAGAAACAGACTCCATGAGGGTGGCACGAGGGTCCCACGTCCTCTCGGGGGACCTGTGTTCACAGCCCAGCACCGTGCAACTCAGCTGGCATTCAGCGGGCACATGTGACAGGTGTGAAAGAGTCTGGAGACACCATGGTGAATGTTATGCTGCCTGTAACATCATCCACTATGACCGGTTTGGTGGTGGGTCAGTGATGGTCTGGAGAGGCATATCCTTGGAGGTTTGCACAGACCTTGATGTCATAGTCACAGTACCCTGACTGCTAGGCACCAGGATGAAAGCCTCAGAGTGATTGTCAGACCTTACGCTGGTCCAGTGGACCCTGGGTTCCTCCTGGTGCAGGACGATGCCCGGCCTCATGTGGCCAGTGTCTGTAGGCAGATCCTGGATGATAAAGGCACTGATGCTATTGACCAGTCCTCTTGTTCTCCTGATCTAATCCAATTGAGCACCTATGGGACGTTATATATCAGTGCATCTGACGCCAATAAGTACAGCCACAGACTGTCCAGGAACTCACAGATGCCCTGATCCAGGTCTGGAAGAAGATCCCCCAGGACACCATCCGCCTAGATGCCCAGATGTTGTCGGGAGTGCATACAGGCACACGAGGGCCATACACGCTTCTGAGTCACAATATCAGCTCTCAGTGGGTTGATGATTTTGGTTTCCATTGACCGTTTTGTTCTCAACAAATTATGCACTGTACATCAGTAAAGATTTTCAGCTTGGAATAATTCATTCATCAAGATCTGATGTGTGATTTAAGTGTCATTTTTTCCATATATATACACACATTGCATAATTGGGACCATGGTTATCATGGCTGTTGTAACATACTGTACATTCCTCGTCCTCTAATCCCCATAGGTGGGCGTCTACAAGCTCCATAAAGCCCTCAGGAAGAGTTCAGCCCATCTTCAGAGAGTTGATGTTATACCCAATTCCTCCTCAGTACATGCTATACATATGCCAGCTTAATCTGGACCCCTCGCATGTTTCCTTCTCTGGCTTAACCATTTCTAAACCCTGTAAACCCCATCACACACTCTCAGTTAGCCTCCCACTCGCTGCATTCTTCACTTATATGTAACTCTTTTTAGCTGCATGTATTGATATATTTGGTGTAACATTAATCCTTTTGGCACACCTACACTGCTCCCTTTGGGTGATTATTAAAATGTCACATCACATTGGCTTCAGCATCCTGGACTGACGAGGCTTTGAAGGCTTATGAACGGGAGCTGAAATACAACACAAGCAAACATCGTGCGATAGCAGGCACGAGTTCAGATAGGTGGGTGAATGTAGTATTAAGACATTGACACAGTTTTCATTGTGTCAGTTATGTACTGCAGCACACTGGAATCTAACTGAATGACTGCAAGCTTACATTGCTGAATTTCAGCTTTAACCCTTTGTACTCTGATGCATGGAACTCACTGAGGTCACACATCCTGAAGGAACCAGTCTTTAAGTTCATTAAGAAATCAAATTTTAAAAAGCTGCTCTTTATAACGTCAGACAATCGTTATGTTAAGATTGGTTCTTCAGAACAAAAGGTAATCTAGCTGACTGATATCTGTACATCGTCACACTGCAAACAGGAACTGCTAGTCGCTAAATGTAGCAAGTGTTGTCTGGCAAGACAAATCCATGCATGCGGTTGCAAAAAACGTTTGCTGTGTCTCCCAGCACAGTCTCAAGAGCATGGAGAAGATACCAGGAGACCAGCGGTTACACGAGGAGAGCTTGACAGGGCTGTAGAAGGGCATCAACCCAGCAGCAGGACCGGTATTCGAAGAGGAACAGAAAGTGCACCGAGGGAGCCCTACAAAATGACCTCCAGCAGGCTGCTGGTGTGCATGTTTCACAAAGGCAACTTTTAGCCACATATTTAGTTGATTTTCAGGGGTTAACCCTGCTAACTCAAGGCTAACCCTGCTCCAGAGCAGGGTCACCAAGCCCTACGCTAAGGTCAGGGTTAACCCACTTGGAATGTGTCTGAATTGTGCCCCAGGCTGCGAAAAGTCTTCCTAAGCCTGGTGAGCTGGTTGCTCACTTGGCGTGGGGGTAAGTAGCTGCTCCATTGCCTAACATTGTGGTGACTATGTATGGAAAGGGTGACAGATCCATCAGCTCACCTCACATGGACGTAAACAACCACTGAATGTTTAACCTTTAACCTCACTGGCAGTGCTTTATTCAGAACTCAGTGAACAAGCATGTTGAACATTCCCATCAGGGTCCCTAAAACATAAAGAAAAAAGACGAACCGATATTTTAAATCTCTCATATACACAGCCTCACACATGGCAAACGCTCAGACCAGATGCCGATATGGCCTTGGAACTTAAAAAAAGAATACAGGCATTTCTGTGAAAGCCTTTGAAATCTGTCACTTTTCTTTCTTTGTCTTTTATGCGTGCAAACACACACACACACACACACACACACACACACGGACTGTATAGAAATAGATTTTCTCTGAGATCCGTCACACAAACTTATATAACGCACATGTTTGACACAGAAACACACACAGACAAAGGCAACAGATGCCTGGAAACCATACATGGCTTTGTAATATCTGAGCAGGTTTGCGGGTGTTTGTGTGAAAGCTGTTACGATCTGTCCTTCTCACCCACCGCCTCTGGCAGGAACACCTGCCACACTATGTTCAGGTCCATCTGGAGGGTACACACACATACACACACTCACTCATGAGACACACACACTTCCCTTCAGACACAGCCACGATTGTGACGTGAGTCTGAGTCACTCCTTTTCTCTGAAGGGTTTTCAGATGCTGTGCTGTTTCAAAGTGACGGCGCAGGAAGGTTCTCAGTGTGTGGCGGAGAAAATGAGGCTGTCGAGGGATGCTGGAGGATCAAACGTAGATCTGAAACATGATTTGAAAGAGTGCAGTTTTCAAACTGCGAGGTCTGTGATTTTGATTACAACTTTCATAATTAACAGTGTCTTGAGCCGTTGGAGGTGAAAGTTTTAGTTGCAGATTATGACAACTGTCACTGGCAATTTATTCAACTGTACTTACTGTAAGTCTGTGAGCCATCCAAACAAAAAACAGAGTCTAAGCTGACAGTGGCTTAAACAGCTGAGGTGCAGCGCTGTCAACAGCATCATTAGGGGTCGTCAGTCAGATAATTAACATCGTGAGCTTGTTATGTGTAGTTTTATTCTGTCACCAAACAACACACACAACACACTTGTCCCAAACCAGCAGCTTGTTATATAACCATAACTGCTCAACCAGGTGTTATCAGGCTGGTCTCATTCACTGGCTGTACTTACACCTTCAAAAAGCAATGCACTGTAATCTATATATAACCCACAGAGTCATGAGCCAGCAGGCTACGATCACGTGACCTATGCACTGCTGGCTGTCCTCCATCATATGACAGGAGCAAAGGAGGAAGCCAGGTGACATAGTGACATAGTGACATAGTCCGCGCAAGGTCAGGTGGTGAACTGGTCAAATAAACACAAGACTTTGACCCAGGAGACCAGAGTTTGTGTTCATTTCAGCCCACTCTCATTCATGTTTCCTCATTTGGTGTAGTGTTTGCTGGTGATGGCGGGCTCTGCTCTGGACCATCGTTGTGAAGAGGGAGCTGAGCCAGAAGGCAAAGCTTTCAACTAACTGGTCCATCTACGTTCCAGTCCTCTGCTATGGTCATGATTGACCGAAAGAATGAGATTGTGGATACAAGTGGCCAAAATGAGTTTCCTCTGTGGGATGGCTGGGCTCAGCCTTAGAGATAGGGTGAGGAGCTCAGAGTAGAGCTGCTGTTCCTTTGTGTCAAAAAGGATCAGTTGAGGTGGTTCGGGCATCTGATCAGGATCCTCCTGGGCGCCTCCTGTTAGAGGTGTTTCAGGCATGTCCCACTGGTAGGAGGCCCAGGAGCAGACCCAGAACACACTGGAGGGATTACATATCTCATCTGGCATGGTAACGCCTCGGGGTCCCCCAGGAGGAGCTGGAAAGTGTTGCTGGGGAGAGGGACGTCTGGGGTGCCTGCTGCCCTAGTGACCTGGCTTCAGATAAGCGGTTGAAACTGGATGGATGGATGGATGGATGGATGGATGGATGGATGGATGGATAGACAACACGCAACCATGATTCTTTTCCTAAACCTAACCAGTAGGTGCACTAATTCGTAAGATATCAAATGAACCTTGTATATGGATAAACTGCTTGTATCAGTTAATATAATGCAACTTACTTACATCACAGTTACATCTGAATATTATTAAGTGATGTTAATATATCACTACTGTAATATATAAATTAACTTGGGTATAAATAGTCTTTTTTTCTGTAGACAACTGGCCAAGTTGACTTTCCTCTGACTGTCTACTTGAACAAACGACCTTGACAACCAGCAACTTTATTTCTACTGATTCTAAAACTGGGATAATTCTTAATACAAACATATCCCTGTTAAAACAGCCACAACTACAGGCCTCAAGTTTAAATTTGTAGAAATGATCACATTTAACTTATAATAATTATTTATTTTCCTCTGATAGTTCAGCCCTCATCAGATGTGTGACCACGCTCGGTGTTGTCAAAACTGACAAAGACAGACCCAGGCATTCATTCTATTATATATAAATACAATTTAACTCAGCCTCTGTGTGGACTAATTGCACAGTAATAACTGTCAACAAATATGAAAGATGTTCCCTACTGCTGTGCGTGTGTGTGTGTGTTCATTAGATTTTAGACCTGGTGCTGCAGCACTCCGCAGCTCAGACAGGAAACGTGACAAATACAAGAGACAACAGGAGGCCTGTTGGTAATTGCGTGTTTATGTTTCATACAAAAGCACAGCGTGATGCAAATGTTGGAATGTGTGTGCCAGTGTAAATGGAACAGGCTGTGTTAAAGGGAAAATGACTTTTTTTTAGTGTGTGTGCGTGTGTGTGTGTGTGTGTGTGTGTGTGTGTGTGTGTGTGTGTGTGTGTGTGTGTGTGTGAAGTCATATAAAAGCTCTACATGAAGCCAGCGTGTGTTCCCTCCCATGTGTCAAAAGGTTTCATACAGCAATAATGGACGCTGTTTGCCTTGTATTATCACTAGTACCCTTAAGGCCTACACACACACACACACACACAAACACACACAGACTTGGTGAATATAGTAGTAATATGTTGCCACCCTGCAGGTAGACTCGTTGCCTACATGGTGTTTTCCTCTTAGAACAAAGCGTCAGAGGGAGCGAGGCCCTGGGGGGTACTGTTAGGAAGTAAAGGGAAAAGAAAATGGCAAAGAAAAGGAGAAATTAAATAAAAAGGAAATAGATAAAAAAGAAAAGGCAGGCAAAGGAGTGAAATATTGCTAATACAATTACAAAAGGGAAAAAAATCAAATGTGTTCCAATAATGGCCAAACAAATTAAGTTCTAAATAAACACTGAGGGGTGTTAAATTACCTGTGCTGTGATGGCTCATGTGAGAAATTCTGCACAATTTCCACAGGACAAAAACTGTCTTCTGTCATGTCTTCTGGTCTGATCTTCCCAATATTGACAGAAAACCTGTTTCATTCACCAGCTGATTCCAAGCAGCAACCTCCGGGGCTGCAAAATGAAGCCAATGCGGTCATGTTCTCACTCCCGACTCGTCACATATCGCCACTTGGTCAGTGGACTTTGGCGTCTACGTATAATGTGCTGAGTGTCCTGGGTGTGTCTGTTGTTGAAGCTCTGGGACGTAACAAACACACGTGGTTAGGTTTAAAAAAAACTTCATAGTTTGGCTCAACATCCTGGGTGAAAAGGAGTGCCCAGGTGTTTGTCGGCCCCATCCACCACCCCTCAGTTGGGGGTGGCTGTGGCTCAGACTGAGAGGTAGAGTGGGTCATCGGAATGTGGACAATTCGATCCCCAGCTCCTCCAGCTTGGACAAGATGCTGAACCCCAAACTGCACCTGATGGCTGTTCCATCAGTGTGTGAGTGCAAGTGAATGGTGACGTAGTAGCAGGTGGCGCCTTGCATGGTCGCCTTGGCCACCAGAGTGTGAATGTGACATATGGTGTTAAAGCCCTCTGAGTTGTCGGAAGACCAGAAAAGTGCTATGCATGTGCAGCCCACTTACCATTTTACCATCCCTCCCACTGGCCCTATAGGGACCTTCCAGCTCCTTAGGTCATGTTGCTGTCCAGCGGCATTTCAATCTGATGTCATCTAACAGTGTGATAGACTACTGCCACCGAGCAGCATATCATACTGCCACAAAAGGATGCCTTTTTTCGTTGGTGTCTGAAACAGAAATCCCCGACCAAGCAGCAGTATTTGACAACTTCAGAATAAGAACGGATTGATGCAGAAGTGCCAAAAGCTGCGCTTCCTCTAATGGCCAATGAATAAAGTATCCCTCCATCTATTTCCTGTAGAAACAGGAGTGTATTTTGTCAGACGCAATGCATGTAACGAGTGTAAACTGACACGCCCACCTGGAACATTGTAGTTTAATGTTTAGGGCCAGTGACCAAGCGCCTGTATTCAACAAGTTGGGAGTGAGAATGTGTCGTGACTTGCAGTTAAGTGCATTTTTGTTGTTTTTTTCCCAAGCAAAATTAGCATTAGTATTAGCTAGCAGCTAGTGTAAGGGTTGGCTCCACCCTCAGGTACATAAATGGTCACTTCTGGCTCCAAATATCCAAGATGGTGACGGCCAAAATGCCAAACTCTTCCAACGGGTGACGTCATGGTGGCTATGTCCATTATCTTTTACCGTGTGTGGTTCCTTCCATTTGTGTGTACTTTGCCTTTCTTTTAATCAGTGTTAAGCTTCTGTCAGTGAAGCTCAGTTCTTCCTGCATACATGTGTGTTTCACATTAAAAGTCTTCTAGGAAGGGGAAGGGTCGCGCCCTTTGAGCTGGACTGTAAAACATCTGCCAGCATTTGGTTTCGTCGACAGTAGCTTTATCAGAATAAGCAGCAGGTAGTTGCTGAGTGTGTATTGACAGCGAAACAGCAAATTAAAACAGGCGCTGATCAGAAAACAGACAGGCTTTGTACCAAGATATAAATACAGTTATATTTCAGATACTAGGAGCGATTGGGACTAAAGATATATCTGTAATAGAAGCCTAGATTAAATTAAGGCCTTGTTCTCTACAGCTGAGGATTTACAGTAATAGGAAAGGAGAGGAGAGGGAAAAACGCAGGAGGAGATAAAATCCTTATCATATTCCACAGTCACACACTCGGGGCTGTATTGACTCCATCTTATTACTATTCATACAAATATCATTATTATCATCATCAAGCGCAACTCAGAGTTTAATATGAAAGTTTCGACTGCGAAACTCATTTCAGAGCCTGATGGCACACAGATCCTAAAAGGTCGTGGTCAGATTGTGAGATACACACCTGCCAGTCACAGCAGTAAACCTGCCTGGAAGAAACACCCAAACGACGACAGCCATTATAATTTAAAACCCGCAGCACAGATTTGTAGAGATACGTCCTGAAGTAGCGTTTTTTCTGAGTGCAGTGCTGAATCAGTGCTCTTTGGTTATCAGGGCCGAGATGTGGATTTCAAAAGATTTATGCTCAGACACTTCGACTTGGAGATAAAGCCGCCATTTACTGAGGTGAACTTCCCTTACAGCATTTGGCATGTGTGGGCTGTTATTGAAGTGGATTATAAAAGTTGTGTTCCAATATGAAATATCAACCGCTGAGAGAAAAAACTCCAGTATAATGACTGATAGCACAGTGCTGAAATGCATCACAGTGCTTTGTTAAAGGACAGTTTCTAATTTATAACACTTTTACAGGTGAGAGGATCCGGATGGAAGAAGACACTCAGAGATTTATATTGATCCTACATAAACAAGTAGCAGTAATTCCTGCTTGCAGCAGCAGCACTCTGCATGGCCTCAGAGACCTGAGGAGAAACTGTAGTATAACTTGCTGGATGTGCAAGGCCCCGCAAGTCTCACTAAGTCACGAAGTCATACTCAAAACTTTTCTTGTACAAGTTTTTCGGGTGGTAGTGTGCTTTTTTTGTTACTGATTTGATGTGATTGTTAAAATTCAGCTCTTCAGTTCATGATTACACTAACATTTCTGTTTTTTTGGTTTCCAAAGAGACAGACAGATATTAACTGACTCTGAGGCTTGTTTCTTTTGCATTATGTCTTTCCATCATCTGTGTTTACATAAAGGAAGAACAGGAGCATTCAATCATTGATTTGTTCAATAGATTAGCAACCCAACTGCCAGACTACAGACACGCTGTCACAGCTCAAGTTTCTCAGGTTATTTTTTTTGTTTCATTCATTCATGTTGTTTCCTGTTTTACTTTGAAACTCACATCTCCTCTTGTGTCAGATCACTTCACTTCCTGCCCCTTTGTGTTTTCCCTCCCTTTTGATGATGTCACCTGTGTCTGATTGTCTGCCCCGCCCTGATTAGCCTCACCTGTGTCTCGTTATCCTTCCCCTCTTCAGAGTATTCAGAGGCCGTTTACACGTTGCCGGCTATTTTCATAAACGGACATTTCACCGTCTCCGTTTTCAAAAAGATCTTCATTTACACTTCCCCGTGTATATATACACAAGAGCATGCCAAACCTGTAGGTGGCAGTGTAACGAGAGACTCAAGCCTTCCATGTATCCATTGTCACCATAGCAACATAGGTCGCACTTTTGACACAGGCGCAAGTACTGGCGCATACTGTGACGTCGGCTGCCTATAACTCCGTTTATCTCCGTTTATCTCAGTTTACATGCAAACGCGCAACCGGAGTTTTCCAAAATCTCCACTCTGGCCGGAGTTTTTAGAAAGACTCATTTTCAGAGGAGAAATCTCCATTTGCGTGTAAACCAAGGGCACAAACAAAGGAAGATGTCTCCGTTTATCAAAATCACTGTGTACGTGTAAACGGCATCTTAGTGTGTGTCATGTTTTCTCTCATTACCAGTTTGTCTTATCGCGTTTTGTATCTAGCGCTCCAGTTTTTTGTTTCCTTGTGTCCTTTTCTTATCCTTCTGTGTACTGAACCACCTTTTGGTTCAACGATGGTTGTTTGGTTCACCAGTTGTTACACACGCTGAAATTCAGCGATGTCTAGGTGAAAAACAATTGCTTTTCATGGCACAATCCTTGGTGGAAACACAGGGATGGGCAGCTAAAAAATTCATTCGTTGGTCTTGAACAGTGGTCTGTAGCTTGGCATCTCGTCTAAGTGTCACGCCATCCACCATCTCCACCACTTCCAAATGACAAAGTCAGGTCAAATTCTACGTCACTGTAGAGACATTGATATGATACATATGAAACATACAAATATAACGTATCCATAGTTTGCAGAAAAGTACGGTGCCAACATTTTTATCTGGCAAAAGGACTGATACAGTTTTACATGCCAGCTCAGAATTTCAGGGTATTTTTGCAAAAGGAATATTCTTGACAATATGACAAATTAGTATTCTAGTATTTTTTATTTCTTTACGAAAATAGAATTGTAACAAAGTAAGTGGTATAGTTTTACAGTTTACCTTCAAATATTCAGTAAAAACTAAACAACAGTGATGTCTCATTTCTTTAATTTGTGAACAACAACAGTAACTCAGAGTGAGATTCAGATTCTTCCCTACCAGGTACATCCACAGTTTTTGTTTATAAGGTAAAACCCAAAATGATTATGTCAGGTTGAGTACTGAGCCATGTCGTACCATTCAGTGGAAATGCAGCATTAGATACCTAAAACTAATCACATCGGACCAAAGAGGAAGAAAACCAGAAAACATACATGAAGCAAATACAAATGCATGTGCACGGGAGATACATATGCAGTCACATCTGTACACACACACACACACACACACACACACACACACACAGATGAAGATAAAGATAAAGGTTCCACCCTCTGTATGAGAGAAATGATGCATTGGAGGAGGAGGCGTGTTCACTGGTGTGTGCTTATGTTTGTCTTTCCTCATCCTTCCACCTATCCATCTACCTATCTACCCTTCATCCACTGTTCCCTGTAATGATCTGTGAAGAAGAGGAGTGTCAGGAGGAGGGGAGGAGGAAGGAAGAAAGGAGTGAAGTGAGAAAGGACGTGTTAGAAAATGAGGCCTTACAGGAAAAAAGTCATTAATGACCATGTCAGATTATACAACCATTTCAACAGATTACTTTTAAATGTCATTATTTTTATCTACTGACTTTTATAGTGTATAGAAAGTGCTTTTTTTGACACATTTTTATGTACGTGTGATTTGTGTATGTGACCAAGCATCAAAAGAAAAATGAAATTAAACAACTGTTTATAGAGTTTATGAAAATAAAATATGGTGTAGTGGCAAAATGTATAACTGAACAGTTTGGTTGCTGCAGACTTTGGTGCATCGAGCTTAGAAATAATGGTTGTTGAGAAAAGAAACAGAAAGAAGAAAGAAACACAGACACACACTTGGGTCATTAACAGACAGGCATAGGTCATTACCTGCAGTGCTCCAGAGCGATATGGACAGACAGGCTCGGTGAAAAGGTTGATGGATGACATTAACGCAGCACGGCTCTCATATCAAGCGTTTGTAAATGCAAATTGTCTTGATGTGATCTCTGTCCTGGCAATACATCAATAAAATGTCTGCAGTGGGTTTCCCCCTGGAAATGCTAAACCGTTTAACGCTTCAAAATTCTGCTCAGCTAATCCAGAAACAAAGTTCCACCTTAAACCGTAGGAGTTTTGTAAACGTGATCAGTTATAAGCCAACTAAAACTAATGACAATTTAATATGTCAGATCTTCTCTCATAACCAGAAGTGGTCGCTGTGACTGTGTACAAGGGCAAAAACAGAACAAAAGGAAATAAAACACAAAAGTCATGAATCACAAAAGTAAAAATCAGACATTAAAAGGGAAAGACTTCCTAAAAATATATGTTTTAAGCAGTTATTTAAAAACAGGTAATGTGTTAGCCAGTCTACTCTCCTCAGGCAGAGAATTCCAGAGCTTTGGGGCCTTGATGGCAAAAGCCTGGTCACCTTTAGTTTCCAGTCTTGATCTAGGGACGACTAGTGAGGGCAGGCTTGAGGATCTCAGGTCACGACTTGAAGCAGGTAGTCAGAAGCTCAGCTATATAACTGGGGGCTAAAGCAAGAGTAGGTGACCCATGGAAATGAATCAGAGTTATTTCTTGTTGTACAAATGTGTAACCTGTAGGATACAACAAATTTTAAAACTGTATCAGTTCAGTCATAGCAATGTCTGCGGTCTGGCGTCTTTTCTCTAAATTTTACCGAACTTTAAGAGCGGTGTCTTGAGTCTCCTTGGTGAAGCTAGCTGTGGATTTCAAATCCAGGAAGGAAAAGTCTTGGAGGAAAATATTGAATTTAACTCTCTGAAACCTGGAGAGACATCACTTTTCTTAACCTGCATTCAGATGCATTTTGCGAGTATTTAAACCATTGAACCCTGAGCTAATTCTTAAAAACATGGGGAAAAAAGCAATGAGCAACTTGGTAAGAAATGTCCCACAAACTGCAAAAATGTAATAGATTTAAAAAATTACTCCAAAAAAAAAAAAAAAAAGGAAAAAAGGTAAGAAAAACTAAAATAAATAAATAAATAATAATAATAATAATAATAATTATTATTATTATTATTATTATTATTATTATTATTTATATGATAAATATTATTATTTAAAATTATGGTACAGAAAAAATATAATTTTAAATCACTTTTCCAGGCCATTTCCTTGTTCATTTATTTTTAACTTTTTTCTTACTTATTTTGTTGTTTTTAAATTTTAATAAATTAAATTTAAATTAATTCATTAATTTAAATTAATTTCTTGCAAATTCTTGGGGTATTTTTTTCCTTTAATTGCATATTGCAGGTCTCTCTTGAAAAAGAAATTGTTCATCTCAACAGAACTCACCTGGCTGACCATTTGTTAAATTGAATAAACAAATAAAAATACGTGGGTGGTGCTAACGTCAGCTCTGTTTCAGCATAAAGAGGTTATTGGTACTTTCAAGAATGTGTTTCTGTCATTAATCTGAAAATTTATGCTGCAATGTGCTGCACAATGGAAACAGAGATATCAGAAGCCATATGTATTAATTTCATGCAATCTATTATTCTGACACACAGCAAAATAAACTATACATGTATGAAGAAAGGGTCAAATTATTATGCTTAAATGTCTGCAATAACAAAAATGCTAAAGAGAAGGCAAAGTGCTCTGAGACATTTTGGTAAAAGTGTGTTATCCTATGGGTTCACTGGCAAATAAATACCAAGGTATATTCAAAGCAAGTTCCTCCATGTTTCATGTTATTCATTCATGTTTAATGTGTTTCCTGTTTTATTTTGTAGATTCTCTCCTCATGTGTCATGTCTGGACATACTTTACTTCCCTTTCTATCACACCTGTCTTCAACAGTCTCGTTAGTCCTTCCCTGTTCCCAGAGTCTTCCCTTCACACCTGCTCTGTATTAGTCATGTTAGCTCCACCCTAGTGTTTCCCACCACACCCTTGTTGTTGGCTAATCCCCATTTCCCTCCGTTTGCCCATGTCCACCTCCTCCTCCTCCTGTGTGTTGTTCTTGTGATTAGTTTTCTGTATGTACATATACCTATGTGTTTCCCTTTGTTCCTGATCAGTTCCTCTGTGTTCATGGTGTTATTTGTTGCCTAGTTTCTTGAGTTACATTTTTGATTTCTTCCCTGAGTTCATTGTGTTATCCCGGTTGGTTTTCAGTAGGGCTGCTCCCAACTAAGAATTTTCTTTGTTGATTAATAGTTGTCATTTAGGACCATTAGTCAACTAGTCACCTGCGTGTTTATGATATTAATTTAATGATTAAATGATATATTTTGGTGGTTTGAGTTGAAGGTGTGAGAAGGAATAGTATCAGTAACATTGTTAACACTGTGCTACATTACAGAGAAATACAAACCGTACTAATGAACCTTCATTAATATAGGCCTATATTTTATCTCCAAGTGCACGTCACACACTGAGCGAGCCGCCTGTTAATGACGCTGTGGGCTAATGGGCATGTAGCTACTTCCATGTTTCAGATGATACGTCATGTTTGTAGTCGACCAATGAAGATGAGTTTACATATCACCTTGGGTTCGTCCTTCACCTTCTCAAAATGATCCCACACTTTGGATTTCCTGCCCAACATGTTATTAACTAGCCTGTGGAATAACCGCAGGTACCAGCCCTGGAGATTAGGGGTCGATACATGCCGTGTCTTTATCCATTTGGAAAACACAAGGTCGGGCGCTGGGTGCTACTCTCGCTGCCTTTGTTGTGCCAGCTTTCAAGAGCATGGCGGCAGGTTCACTTTAGTTTTGGCTCTTTTTTCTTTTGGACTTTCTCTTACATGTGTATTTCTGGATGTTTTTCCTAGATGATTATTATGATCATGACAAAATATCAAAATATTACTGTAGTAAAAAGACCTCCTTGGAGTTTAAAGTGATTTCCCAGTAAATGTTGGTTCTACACAGCTTCATTCATCCAACAGAAACCCTCTGAGGAAGCAGCTTTTCTTCCTTCCATTTCCCAGGGTTTTTGTTTGTTCAGAGTACAAGCTAACTCTTTGGTTAACACAAAACAAGGAGGTCTATTCGAGTCATTAGCCATGTGTCTAACTATCAGACAGCTTGGCTGAACGCGCCCTGTGTATAATTTGCAGTTCTGTCCGTCTCTATTTCCTGCCAGCACAGGCCGAGTGTCACGGCTGTTAAACAGCTGACAAATAACAGGCCTGTGGAATCAGTTTAGACAGCAGGAAAAATAAAGAGCGTTGGTGGAAGTGATTACTGCCGAGTTTCCAGGATGGAATGGATTCATGGTTTCATTTTTTTTATGTGCGCGTTTGTTTGTGTGTGTGTGTTCCCCTCAGTATCTCACCTGTTTTCAGTTGTGCTCTCTTCACTCCCCCACCTCTGTTTCTTGTCATTTAGATTCTGTATTTTTGGTTTCTGTGCCTCCAACGTACCTTTTTTTTGTAAACTGGCAAGAGTCCATCAAAACTAAGGGACCACTTCTTGTGACAAACCCACAGTTCCCCTCAGCTCCAAAGAGCATCAAAAATCAAAGCAAACATCATTCCCATGGTGTCAAATCCATCCACTTTGTCACAGCCATCGAAGTGTGATATTGATGTCAAGGGCTCCCTTTAGCGTCTTTATGAGACGCACTGGGTTTTTACCTAACTCCGGTGTAACTAACGAACTCCATCCACTTCATTGTTGACATAGACGAGCCAGAAAATCCGGATGGGGTTGGTGGGAGGGGGAAAGGATGGGTCAAAAAAAACCAGACTTTCATCGAGAAGACCACAGTGCGTGTTTTGTGTGAAACCAAAAGTCCGCAAGCACTCCACAATAGAGTTTTCAAGGGGCCAAAAAATTACAGTCTGAACAGAACTGACCCGTGTGAGTTGAAGCCCGAACCTGGTCCGTCTGAAATCTTGACATGAAATACTGAGCCCGCACAAACCCGACCGTGCAAATTTTTGGCCTGAACCCGGTCTGACCTTTCAGGTTTTTAGGAACCTTTCAGGCTTTTTGGGACCCGTAGGCCTCAGGTTGAGATTGAGAACTCTGTTTCACAACATGAAACACGTGTTACAATGTGTTTCAGCCGTGTGTCATGTAGAACAACCTGGGAATGAGAACGTGTTGGTTACGTCTGAGGTCACAAACGTGGTGGAGAACAGCATTAGTAAACAGCAGCATGGAGGTCTGTGAAAATGTTAAGTTGGTTACTAAGTTGGGCGGCTGTGGCTCAGAGGTAGAGCGGGTCGTCCACCAATCAGAAGATCAGTGGTTTGATCCTCGGCTCCGAAAAGACAAAGAAAAGTCGAAGTATCCTTGAGCAAGATACTGAACCCCAAATTGCTCCCGATGGCTGTTCCATCGATGTTAGAGTGTGTTAAAAACTGAGTAGCAGGTGACACCTTGTATGGCAGCCTCAGCCACTAGTGTATGAATGTGTGTGTGAATGGGTGAATGTGACTTGTAGTGTAAAAAAAGCGCTTTGAGTGGTTGGAAGACTAGAAAGGCACTATACAAATGCAGGTCCATTTACCATTTTACTTCTCTTTTATGTCTGCTACTTACTTTCCCATTACAGAGTATAATTCAAACAATCGCCTGGTTCAAATTCATGGTTTGAACACAAGGGGTACTGATGGGTAATATTATGGAGGTGGTATTCATTTCATTTCTTATTTGGTGTTTCTATCTTAAAAAACTAACACTAACACACACTTTTTTATCTTTTTTTTCTGGATCTCCATTGATAACTGCAGGGACAACCGATTCCATGATGGGGTCACAATGTGTCAGAGTGTCTTTGATGGTCAATTACTTCTTGTTACAATAAGTTGTAAAAATGACAGGGATACCCATTTCAAGCCAAGACCTGAAGCTTTCATTTAACGTAGGAATGACTATTGAAAGATGTTTTGATGACAAGAAATTCACACTAGAGTAAAAAGTGAGAACCAGCCCCTGTCTCCCCAACACAGTGTTCCTCGGTGCATCTGAATCTTGTAGAATTGGATAATAGGACGTAAAAATGGAGAGAACTAGAGGAAATGGTTTCTGGGTTCTGGATGAATGCATCACCGATTCCTTCAGCTTGTCACTTTTCACTCCTTCCTCTTTAAGTCTTTTCTACAACCTCCTCCCGACACATTCTCTGTGTTCTCTCCACCTTTCCCCCACCTTTAGCTTTGATTTCCACTCCATCTCCCCTTTTCCATTTTCCTCTCCTCCCTCCTCTTTGTCTTGTCTTCCTCCCCACCTCCATCCTGTTCGCTCCATTTCCTCTCCTCCATCTTCTTCCTATTTCAGCACCTTCCTCCCTCCCCTCTCCTTTCTTTTCCCTCCCCACGATCCCAGTCCTCTGAAATGAATGAGTAACCTGGTTCCAGTTCTCATCCTCGGGCTCCTCTCTGGGATGGCATTTAAACGGCAGGGTGGGAACACACACACACACACACACACACTTACACCTGCTGAGTATGCAGACAGCAACTTTTGATTTTGCACAGCGACTACATACAGTATCACACACAGGGAGGTTCGGCACATGCACAAAAACAAAGACTATTCCTTTAGCATATTTTTCTGTGCAGTCCCACTGTGAAAGGAAACGGTGAAAAAGAAAGAGGTCCAACAGATCGTTCTCCCTGTAGAGGAGGAGGACTGGAGAAAAGAGATTAAAATCTAAACTGTGCCACTGCCAAGGACTCAGCCTATACCGACAAACGCTCCCTCAAATCTCTTGTCGATGTGGATGTGCAAAACGCATGCTCAAAAGCGTGAGTGATGCCAATGTGGTGTGCAAGCGTTCCCAAGCACCTTTTCTTTTGGCTCTAAGATGAATAAGGTTCGACTTTTGAAATGCAGTAATGTGCATGTTATGTGAAGAGGAACAACCAATCGTAGCTGGCTGATATCATTCCTTTCCCCGTTGATATCAGTCTATAACAAATATGGGTAAGATGGTGATCACAGGTATAGACAAAGCTTTACAATCAGTTCTATGGACAATATTGCAGGCCTCAGGCACACTTAAAACATTATTGTAAATTGAATAAATAATTCACTTTAAAGGGAAAATCAATGTTTTCAACAAAAGCATGAGTTTGCGTGTGTTGTGACCTCTCTCGGCCATCGTAGACATCTCCCCCTTGACCAAGCGGAAGACATTCAGAAGATATTTAGATCTGCCAGAGCCGTGTACATCCATATAGTGGGAATGATCGGGGCACCGACAATGAGGCTCTTAATGACACATTATCTGCCGCGAAACTCGTTCATTTCACCAATATGTTTTTATGAATGGCTAGAGTTGCTTGTCATCATCATCCGGGTCATTTATACTGACCTACTAACCTCTGACCTGGATGATGTCATCCAGGTGTGTGCGCCGCCACACACCCGAAGCACAGCTCTATTTACAACTGGAATTTGCTACTGTTAGTTTTTTGAAACATGGCTGAATATTTGTCAGATTTTGAGGTTCTGGACGACGACTTCGAACATGATGGACGTCCTTACCGTTTTGAGCCAGAGTATACGGATGAGGAGCTCTTTGAAAGGAGGATGCTGAGGCAGAGAGAGGAACAGCTGGCCAGAGAGCAACAAACCGCTGCACGTCCGAGAATAGATGCTAACTGGTGGTGTTCTTGTGGACAATGTTCCACTATGCCAACAGAGGAGGAATGCCTTTGTTGCTCCGAGTGGGGTTTGATGCCAGGAGATACACATCTGTCTCCAGAAATGACTGTCTCACAACTACAGAAGATTTCACTTCTATGATTAACCGGGCTGTTGTAGAGACTTTTTTCCGTGTCCCGAAAGTAAACTGGAAGACCCAGCCAAAGCCTGCAGGACCGAATGAGCAACTTTCGACTGAGTAAGTAACGTTAGCCTAAACACATGCATAAGTTGTTTATTTTTCTTGAATTTGTTTGCTTGATAAGTAAATATGAGAATTTACATTTCTTTAGTGTCTTCTCATCGCTTGTGTAGAACGGCCCGCACACTGCACAAAAAGCAGAGGCACTTCTTACGCAAAACGTGAATTTATTATTACATAGTGCTCAGTGACAAAAAGTGAGAAACAGAAAGGTGAATGTTTCAGTGGTAAAGAGGATTATCTTTACGAATTGCCTCTGACATCATACAGGTCAGAGGTTAGTAGGTCAGTATAAATGACCCGGATGATGATGACAAGCAACTCTAGCCATTCATAAAAACATAATGGTGAAATGAGCGAGTTTCGTGGCAGATAATGTGTTATTAAGAGCCTCATTGTCGGTGCCCCAATCATTCCCACTATATGGATGTACACGGCTCTGGCAGATCTAAATATCTTCCGAAGGACTCCAGATGACACCAAACTTATCTAGGTGAGTAAACAACCGTATTTAATGCCAGAAATAAGGTCCAGGTTGTAAAAAAACGGAACTTATTCCAACCCTTGGAGAATAATTATATTTAGCACTACAAATGGGTAAGTACATGAAACATGTGCCTGTCAGGTCTCGCTTGGTCAAGGGGGAGATGTCTACGATGGCCGAGAGAGGTCACAACACACGCAAACTCATGCTTTTTGTTGAAAACATCGACCATTCGCTCGTGACTCGCGCAAAAAAAGGTCGTCTCTTCTATTTTCGAGCTTGCTCTCGAAAGCAGTGCGACTCGAACAGCGCATAGAATGGATGCAATGTGAATGCTCTAACCTGTTAACATTCTTGCCAAAATGAAAACGCGAGTAAACAGCGACCGTTAACAAGCGCTACGCGAACACATCGCTTGCGGTATAAATGAGGCCTAATGCGTACGAGCTTAAGCAGGAGCATCCTCACCAGAAATGTTAAGGACAAAAAAAGTAGCTATGCAGACGTCTTTGCTGTTAGTGACGAATGTAGGTTCGAAGTTTTTGAATCAAGAATGAAACATAGAATTTCATGTCATGGGATTTCCTTTGTTACTATGAAAAGAAATTAATTTCATTTTTAGTTGCACATTTTAAACTTTTACATTTATCATCGAGCCTTTATGGCCATCACCATCAAGACCACTATTTTCTGACAGAAAGTCTGCTACAGTCAAACAAAGCCCATTTGTCTTCTAAAGGGCTCTTGAAGGGATATATATAAAGAGAAAAAAAGAACAAGAGGACAAGACAAGAAAAATTGAGAACATCCCTCCATGACATCGTTCTTTTGCCAGCCCACAGTGAAGACAAATGGAGAAAGAAAGAGAGACGAATCATTCTCCCCATGGGAACCTGCAGCGAAGCCTATTGGACAGAGAGTATTCCTCACAGTGTTGTTGCCGCACAAACACACAGTGAGAGGGATTGATAAGCAGGAGGAGAGAAGCCATGCTAGGAGGAGCTCATTCCTGGTCCTCTCATCTTGGCAGAGCCGTTAGAAGGGCCATCCTGTAGCTGAAAGGTCATGCAGGTCAAATCCTGCAAATGGCCAGTGTGTGTGCTTGTCAGCGAAATGTTGTCCTGTATCAGTGCAGCAAATGTCTGATCTTTGAATGTTTCAAATTGGCAAAGTGATGTTTAATTTCCACCTCTTGATGAAGCAGCAACCTCTGGGGCTGAAAAATGGAGGCAACACAGAAGTGCTGAAAACTGAAGTTCCTCTAATGGTCACTTGGGGCTGGCTCCAAGAGCGAGTCAGTCCGCCTTAATGTCATTAAGGCTTCAAGTTCTGCAAATGGACTGCACTTGTATAGCACATATAGGGTGACATTCCACTTTTTTAGGAGGTTCATGCATGTGTGACAGTTCTGGTGTAAAGAAAATTTGAATCCATGACCCCGAAGAGACTGGAGATGAAAGAGATGTGTGATGAAAACCAGAGACTGAGGGCCAGGAATACTGACAAGAGGGACAGACGATATAAAACAGTGTGTTATACAAGCTAGCAGCTAGTGTTAGAGTTAACCCCCGTCCTCTCGTCCAAATACGATCACTTTTGGCTCCAAAAATCCAAGATGGCGATGGCCAGAACGCCAGACCAAGTCCACAAACCAGTGCGTGGCGACATCCATGACTTTACAGTCTTATAGGGACCACAAGGCTGCCCCATTTCAGTGTAACCTTATTGCTTCTGAACACCGTTTTGCAATGGATGTGACACATATATATTATTTTCATTCTGAGTAAACTGCATTCTATTAAGTTTGTTTTGTGGGGATTTGTTTTTAGCAGGAAAGTTGGACATATCCTTCATCAAATATTCAGGGCCCGAGCGACCAGCGCTGTTTAAGTGCAGAGCTTTTTAGGCACAATTTACATACGCTAAAGAAGACGAAAACTGAGAGGGATTACAGAGCGAGGGAAGGAGGAGGAGAGAGGAGAGGATGGATATAAAATAAATTGGTAGAGAAGAAGAAGAAAGGAAGGATAATAATACATAGGAGAAGGTATGGAGTGATGCAGGGAGTGAAGTAGTATGGAGTATCAGAATTAAACACAAGGAGGCAAAAACACTTTTTAGCAATATTTTCTTAATCACATTGACATGAATGATTTCAGAGGAGTCAGATGGAGCAAGAGACGGGCAAGAAGCTGTAAGAAACAAATAGAAAAGACTAGAATGAGTAGAGTATGAGAGAAAAGTGAGAAAAAGAGGGATAAATAGATGGAGAGTAAAAGAGAGAGCGGGGGAGCAGCTTGTCGTTAAGCTCCACATTGATTTGACAGTTCTATTATGAAGAAGGATGAGTGGTAGAAAAGTGGAGTTTGAGCAGATCGCTCTTTTCTCTCCCCTTCTCCAGTTGTCTCTCGCACTTTTCTCTCCTTCCTCTTTGTTCTCTCACTCGATTTCCCCCAGTCCTTCCCTCCACTTAGCTCCCTTTTTCTCCCTCCGTCTCCATTGCTACCATGTGTCTGCCACCTAAATGAAAAAGGAGAGCTCTAATCTTTCACCCCTTATGGATGATTACCATTTTATCTTTCAATTACCAATAATCCCTCCCTCGCCTCCTTCTTTCTATTTTTTTTTATCTCACCCTTCTCCAGTTTCCCTCCTTACTCTCTCCATCTTTCTGGTGTTTGGTCCGTCCAGTCCTGATCCACACGTTATTAAAGACGAATAAAACAATGCTTTTTATTGTTGTATTTAGTGTTTCGCGGAACTTTTTTAGACAACAATGAGGTGAAAGTATGTCCAATTTGTGCTATTAATTTAATTTTGAATTTTATAAGATCTGAGATACACCTGCCTTCAGAGGAGCAGGGCAGCGGTGACAAATATTTAAGGAGGGTTAAAGTCGCCTAGTTGTCGCCTAAAATTTTTTGGAAAGTGATTTTTTTTTCAGCTGTCCAGAACACAAATAACTTTTGTTTTATTGCTATTTAAATGTCAGTATTTCAATACGAAGCGCAGCTATTTCCCAAATGTTGGAACCAACATTTAATGTTGATCTTGCATCACAAGAGTGACAAACTAATGACGCTGTGGGGGAGTTGCATTTTACAGAGTTAGCAAACCAACCAGTCTCATTCTGAAGTCTTCTAAATCCAGCGCTTGGTTTCCAGTGTCAGACACCATCCTTTTACGTTAGCATGATACGCGGCTGGTCGCATTATGATTTGGGTGTACTCTAAATAGACGTTTTAGGTCAATTTTTATTTGGTCACCTAAAAAATTCTTGAACATGACTTGGTTGCACTGAAAGACCCTGTAAGGTGTTGCATTTTTCCAGTTAAGCTCATTTCGTTTTAATGATTTTAAGCCTGTTTTTAGTTAGCAAAAATTAGCATTAGCATTATTGCATCAAACCATAGCTGTAAATGCAAAGTGCTAACCAAGCTAAGAGTTAGCATTAGGGTTAGCTCTACGCTCTCTGGTCATTTCTGGCTCCAAAGGTCCAAAATGGTGGCAGACAAAATGCTAAACAGGAGGTTTCAGAACTACATTAAATATACCAATGGGTAACGTCACCATGGCTATATGTCCATGGCTATATGTCATGTGCAACTTGGACTTATTTAATTTTAATGGACGATTTGATAAAGCAATAGCTAAGCAAGTTAAACTAGCTAAAAGAGCTTTATTCTCCTTGGAAAACAGAGTTACTAGATTACAGTTACCTGTTGATATACAATGTGAGTTATTTGACCAGCTTATAGGGCCTATTCTTTTATATGGAAGTGAAGTCTGGGGATTTCATAAACTTGACCAAATTGAAATGCTTCACGGATCTTTCTTGAAACATTTACTTAATGTTAATAAACGCACAGCAAATTGTATTATTTATGGCGAGTTTGGTCAAAATAGTTTAGATTTAAAGGTAAACATGACAATGATTAACTTTTGGGTACATTTAATTAGTCATAATACAGCAAAAATTTCTTTGACTGTGTTTATTGTTTTCAAGACTTTGTATGATGACAATATTTTTCAGTGTAAATGGATTTCCAAAATTAAAAATATTCTTGATGATTGTGGTGTATCGTACTTATGGCATGACGCTGGGCGGATGAACCCTAAATATTTAAAATTAATGATTGAACGTAGATTATCTGATATGGAACTACAGAGATGGCATGACAAAGTACAATTACAAAGTAACCCTTTATGTGATAGTTATAAATTATTTAAAACTGATTTCACTTCTGAACCTTATTTGATTATGTTAAGACCTGCCGAAAGAGTTTGTTTGTCTAAGTTTCGGTGTGGAAATCATAAGTTACCTATCTCTGAGCGCAGGTATGATCGTGAAAATGTCCCCCTGAAATGTACTCTTTGTTTGACTGGCAATCGAGGAGACGAATATCATTCTGTACTTGTGTGTTCTTTTTTTGATAAAGAGAGAAGAGAGTTGGTCGGACAGTTCTGTAGAGCAAATCCAAATATTTATAAGTTTCAAAAGTTAATGTCATCTCGAAAAGTAAAGGTCTTGTCAAATTTGTTGAAACTTTTAAAGAAAATCTTGAATAGTTTCTCTTGATTTGCTTTGACTTGTATGTATGTACGCAAATTCTGTTTTATTTATTTTGTTGTGCACTGGCTGCCGCCTGTCCTGAATTGTTAATGTTATTTTTTGTTGTCTGCCCCTTATACCCCAGGGAGGGGTCAAAAGGAATAAATGAAATGAAATGAAACTAATGGTGGAAAGTAACTGAGTACATTTACTTAACTTAAGTGCAATTCAAGGCACTAAGATAATTTACTATACACTACTTATGAATATATTCATAAAATATGATGCATTGTAACAGATTAAACACTAAGATATATAAATGAACTTAAATTAGCCCCACCCTGACAAACCACAACATTTCAAAGCTTCTCTCACATTAAAGCATTGGTAAAAATTATACATTATATACACAGTATTACAACACTTTGCATAAGTATTTATACTTGTGATACTTTAAGTAGAAAGATGATCATACTTATGTATTTCTAAACAACATTTGACTGCAGGACTTTGACTTGTAAACAAATATTTCTACGTTGTGGTTGTTTTCATGTACAAATACCGTGGTAGTTAAGAAGATGATCGAAATACTTACTTCACCATGGCTTATAAAAAACTCAAACTAATATATTTGTTCTTATTTGAAACCCCAGGTTTAGACATCTTATGTTGTGTTCACAGCAGGCGCAAATAAAACAATGTGCGCGAGTTAATTACCTGTAAAGTCCAAGACATGATTAGACACAACTTCCCACCAGGTGGTGCGATGGACGCGATGCGAAATACATGAATGAATTAGCATAAATGAAGCAAGTGGTGTGATTTCGTGGCATATGCTTATTCTTGAGAGTTGAAAACTCTGAACTTCAGCGACCGATTTGCGTTGCGATTGTCAGTCAGCATTGAGATCCTCTGGGGACGTATGACGCGAGGACGTACCTGTGGAACTTCTTTCATCAATTCAATGATTTCACGTGCATATGATTTGAGTCAACACAAAATATTCTATGCGTTGTGTTTGGTGTGAACACATTAGACCTGCAAGTCAAAGTCAGTGTGGATGGATAGATGAATGGTCAGAATAATTGATCAGCTGGTCAGTCCCAACTGTTGCCTTTGAGTTTCCTCCAACAAAAATCTTTTGCCAGACTCCCACAGGTCTGTAACTTTTCACTTAACACATCCAGCTCACGCATCTCTAAAGACCAAATTATCTCATCTCTTTGCCCCCTCTCAGTATCTCTTAAACCTCCTAAATCTCCACTCTCTGTGTTCTGTCCCAGTGACTCTAAAGCTACCTCCTTTTTTAGGATTTTTCTTTCTCTAAGTCAAATGCTTCCTTCTTGATGTGTCTCACTGTTCTCAGTTTTTGTAACCACCTCACACTTTACTCCTTGATTTCAGAATGTAGATTGCTGCTTAAAGAAACTGCAAATAACCAAACACTTTTATTACCTGACTCCTTATTCACGCTGAGAGCAGCTTGATTTATGGGTCGACCTGTTCTTCACAGAAACCCTGATTACATAGAATCCTAAAACATCAACATTACAAAAAAGCAAATTATGTTTTTTTTTCTCATTGCTTTGGCTCTGCTGCTGGAAGTAAAACAACCAAACACTTCAATAAAAATGACTTCAGAGCACACCGTCAACCCCAGTGATGCTCGCAACCGGTCTCCAAGCATCACACTAGGGATGTTTATTCCTGCAGTTTTTTAAATTAAACTTCACATAACCGGGAATCAAATCAAAGTGGCACAGGTGCAGCACTGCTCACCAAACCAGTGGACGGCACATTTCTTTCTTCCGTCAACTTCTCCCGTCTATTCATGCTGAGCCACTGTGAGTGGTTCAGTGCATTTCGGTGTCAGACGAACAGTGACAGTTACAGCAGTTAGCAGATTCTTACCCAGTGCAGCCTCAGCTGCTGCTCAGTGTTTGTGATAGAGACTGCAGATCAAGTGAAAACACACATTTCATCAAATCATGCCACTGATTTACAAACCGTAAGTGCAAGAGGTGCAACAAGGAGTAAACCTGAATGAACCTGAACAGCCCTGTCGTTACAGGAAAATGTTGGCCTTGTACCTCTTTGCAAACCACAAATATGTTATATTAGCATGTTTCATATGTATCATCAGCATTTATAAAGTGAGGTTAATATATGAGCTGACTTTGTCATTGGGAGGTGGAGAGGATGGTGGATGGTGTGTCATCTAAGCTAGATGTCTGCCAAGCTGAAGACCAATACAGATTAATGTTTCAGGCCAATGGACAACTAAACCAGCTGCAATTTAGACTCGTCACTGTGTTTCCAGCAGATTTTGAGGCACCAAACGTGGGTGTTTTGTAGCAGTCTCTCACTGTGTTTCCAATGGCTTTTTAGGCAACAAACGTAGGTGTTATGTGGTGATCCTTCGCTGTGTTTCCAATGGCTTTTTAGGCACCAAACGAGGGTATTTTGTAGCAACAAACGTGAGTGTTTTGTAACGACCCGTTCCTGTGTTTTCAGTGGCTTTTTAGGTTCCAAACATGGGCTTTCTGTAGTGACTCATTACTGCATTTTCAGTAGCTTTTTAGGCACCAAACGCAGGTGTTATGTGGTGACCCTTCACTGTGTTTCCAGCGGCTTTTTAGGCACCAAATGCAGGTGTTATGTGGTGACTCTTCACTGTGTTTCCAGCGGCTTTTTAGGCACCAAATGTGGGTGTTATGTGGTGACCCTTCACTGTGTTTCCAGCGGCTTTTTAGGCACCAAACGCAGGTGTTATGTGGTGACCCTTCACTGTGTTTCCAGCGGCTTTTTAGGCACCAAATGCAGGTGTTATGTGGTGACCCTTCACTGTGTTTCCAGCGGCTTTTTAGGCACCAAACGCAGGTGTTATGTGGTGACCCTTCACTGTGTTTCCAGCGGCTTTTTAGGCACCAAATGTGGGTGTATTATAGCAGTCCCTCACTGTGTTTCCAGCGGATTTTTAGGCACCAAACGAGGGTATTTTGTAACAACCCGTTACTGTGTTTTCAGTGGCTTTTTAGGTACCAAACCTGGGTGTTTTGTAGCAAGCTGTCACTGCATTTTTAGTGACTTTTGAGATACCCAGCATGGGCTTTCTGTAATGACTCATTGCTGTGATTTTGGTGGCTTTTTAGGTATCAAACTTGGGTGCTTTGTAGTGACCTGTCACTGTGTTTCCAGCAGATTTTTAGGCACAAACATGGGTGTTTTGTAGCAACCTGTTACTGCATTTTCAGTAGCTTTTTAGACATCAAACGCAGGTGTTATGTAGTGACCCTCCACTGTGTTTCCAGTGGCTTTTAAGGCAACAAACGTGGGCGTATTGTAGCTGTCTCTCACTGTGTTTCCAGCGGCTTTTTAGGCAACAAATGTAGGTGTTATGTGGTGACCCTTCACTGTGTTTCCAGCGGCTTTTTAGGCACCAAACGAGGGTATTTTGTAACAACCCGTTACTGTGTTTTCAGTGGCTTTTTAGGTACCAAACCTGGGTGTTTTGTAGCAAGCTGTCACTGCATTTTTAGTGACTTTTGAGATACCCAGCGTGGGCTTTCTGTAATGACTCATTGCTGTGATTTTAGTGGCTTTTTAGGTATCAAACTTGGGTGCTTTGTAGTGACCTGTCACTGTGTTTCCAGCAGATTTTTAGGCACAAACATGAGTGTTTTGTAGCAACCTGTTACTGCATTTTGAGTAGCTTTTTAGACATCAAACGCAGGTGTTATGTGGTGACCCTCCACTGTGTTTCCAGCGGCTTTTAAGGCACCAAACGTAGGTGTTATGTGGTGACCCTTCACTGTGTTTCCAGCGGCTTTTTAGGCACCAAACGAGGGTATTTTGTAACAACCTGTTACTGTGTTTTCAGTGGCTTTTTAGGTACCAAACCTGGGTGTTTTGTAGCAAGCTGTCACTGCATTTTTAGTGACTTTTGAGATACCCAGCGTGGGCTTTCTGTAATGACTCATTGCTGTGTTTTTAGTGGCTTTTTAGGTATCAAACTTGGGTACTTTGTAGTGACCTGTCACTGTGTTTCCAGCAGATTTTTAGGCACAAACATGGGTGCTGTGTTGCAACGCATAACTGCTTTTCCAGTGGATTTTAAAGTACCAGACGTGGGTGTTCTTTAGTGACTCATCGCTGTGTTTTCAGTGACTTTTAAGGCTTGAAACTTGGGTGTATGGCAGTGACTTGTCACTGTGTTTAATTAGCTTTTGAGACATCAAACGTAGGTGTTTTGTAGGGACTTCTTGCTGTTTATCCAGCAGAAATAGTGCTACAAAGCGTTGTTGTTTTTCCCGAGACATTTGCTATGTTCCTGCCACGAAAAGTGGTTGTTTTTTACTAAGAGATCGCTGCTTTTCCAGCCAGGATTGTGCCAACAAAAACTAGGTATTTTGAGCCCAAAACTTTCCTAATCATAACCAAGTGGGGGTTTTTTCCATGATCCTAATCCCACATTAACCACAAACATGTTGAAACGTAAAGTGTCAACAAGGCTGTTGTAAACGTATTTTATCTGCTACACAAACGTACAATGCCAAAGATTTTTCTGGGGATTGGGTTGATGATAATTAAGGCAACACTTTGTGTAGAGGAAGGCCACTGTTTTCAATAGAACACACCTGTAGCCTCTTCCTATAAACAGCAAACATATCCTTGAAATTTCTCTGTTATTTAGCCTCAGAATACCTCAACACAAAAAAGATGTTCTCATTGACTCATTTTCTATTTATGCACAGCACAAGAAAAGATTGTGATTTGATCGAGGGTGCAGCAGCTGGGGATTTACCTGTACTGTTCAAACACTGAGTTTTGTCAAAGTGTCAAACTGTAAACCATCTCTGCTTTAAACAACACGTCTGTTCAAATATCTCGAACCCGTCAAATGCTTGACATTGACGCGTGCTTTCAACAGGAACTGCCAAAAATGTCTATCCTATTTTTTTTATTTCCTGACAACATCTGATGATTTGCCTCAAAAGCGTACCTCGGGAGCAGAGCTGGAGTCTGAGAAGGGAGACTTTTCAGGAAGAGAACCGCGACTACGACCACAGCATGAGCGGCTTGATGCTCCCAGTATAACGTGAGGCTTTGGGGGCACGTCACAGCAGCGTTTCTAAAAGTAACGCGGCAAACTAAATCAATTCATTTCAGTAGAATCTTGATCCTTGTTTACCAACTCTTGTCGAACTGCAGAAAAAAGGGAAGAGGGGATCGCAGAGTTTTCATTTCAGGGAGAGTGGATAGAAAACCATTTTACACAGAAACATCTTTCAAGTTGTCAGTATTGGTGTGGACATGGCTTGAATTTATCTGTCACTTCCTAGTTGAAAATGCATTATCACCCATCAAAAGACTTTCCAGGAGTGGGATTTTTTTCCAGAACGTCTAAGTTTTCTCACCCTCAGGATAGGTGTGTGTGTTAAGTCTGTCTTCCTATCTTTTCACTTCCCATCCCTCTCTCTTTTCTACTTCTTTTTTCCATTTTCTGTTCCTTATCCTATTATCTCATCCTCCTTAGTATTTTGTCTCGTCTTTCTGCCAATTCCATCCTCTCTCTTCCCCCCTTTTATCCCCACCCTGTCACTTGCCCCTTCCTTCTCACTCTCCTCTCTCTGTCTTCCTTTTTTTCCAGTCCCTCTTCCCTCCCTCCATCTCTCTCTAAAGGCCTCTGCTCTCTCCAGTTGATGTATTTTACCTCCAGGTGTCAGTCTGGTTCATAGATTAAACTGACTTACAGGTTGGCTTTTCTCTCTCAGTCTACTTCACAACACTCACACACACTCACACACTCACACACACGCACACACACACACACTCACTCCACCCCACCAGCTCCAGCCTCCTCCATGTTTCCAACGCCGGCCGACCTATGCTTCACCTCACTTCAAAGGCGAGACGAGCTGCAATTACCTACCAAAGTATCTCGTCTCATCCAGACTTAGAGCCTGGCTGAACGGAATCCCTGGTGTGTGTGTGTGTGTGTGTGTGTGTGTGTGTGTGTGTGTGTGTGTGTGTGTGTGTGAGTTTGTGAGTGAAACAGCACAGACAGAGTGGGTGTGTACATATGTTGTGTTCCTGTACTTCTATGAGGATCAAATATACTCACAAGAACAGGAAGCTGTAGGTAAATCTTTCAGATTAACAGCAGTTTTGCTGCCTTAAAGTGATGAAGCTGAAACCTGTAAAGGTGCTTGCACATTATTGCCAATTTGCCTACGCCGCAGCGTTCGCCATCAGCTTGACCCAACGCTGATCTCTCCTCCATCTTGCAGTCGGATCTTTAATTTTTTCCGCACCCCGTCTCCGCCCTCGCCCTCCGCCTGCGTTCTATTTTAAAATCATTGGCTCTACACGGAAAGGTCAGCATCACATGGGGTCAAAGTTCAACAAAACTGAACTTAAGGCGTCAGCGGGCATCCAGAGACTTTTAACGCTGGTCATGTGCAAGCACCTTAAAGGGCCAGTGTGTAATATTTGGCATGGTTTATTGTCAAATCTGAATCTAAATCTGAATATTCTACCCATTAATATGTTTATATAAGTGTATAATCGCTATAAAATAAAATTCGTTTCGTTTTCGTAACCTTATAATCATGCTTATATATATATATATATATATATACATATATATATATGTACATATATATATGTAGCAAGGGCCTTGCTTTAGAGAGGTCGCCATCTTGTGCCGCCATGTATGTACGGCAGCCCGAGCGGATAATCCAGCCAGCCAGAGAACGCGTTTCGCGTGTATAAATAAACCAACGAAGACAGCGGAAGGAAGGAAGAAGGAGGAGGAAACAGCAGAGACTGTTAGTAGTTTGTTGATAGAGAGTAGTGAAAAGTTTTTTTAGTTATAAAGTTTGCGAATGGACCACACTTACCACGCAACAGGAGAGAATGAACCCGAACCGTCATCTGCGAGGAAAAGAAGACGCAAAGAGGGGCAAAGAAAATGGGACAAGCGGTGGCAGAGAATAAACATCTGTGATGTTTTTCAGCGATGGAGGGGGTTCATGAAGGACAAAGGGCTTCAATCCGACGCTGAAGTAGCATGTTTTCTGCTGGACAGGTAAACTACTAAAATAAATGCTACTATTTGTCAGCACATAGTATAACAGTGTTACTTGTCAGACTCAAATAGTAGGGAGTGAGGAGGAGAGTTCATAACATTACATCATCTCCAGGTAGAGCAATTACTGTAAAACAGTTGCGAAAATTTTAGTCTTATGTCAAAGGCATAACAGACAATAAGACAGCAGTAACGTTACTCCTGTGTACCCTGCTGATTGGATTCAGAACAGCTGCAGCCTATTTCAAATCACCTGTGCTGTGGACTGTGTAACAAACCTGATGAAGCCATGGGCGAAACGCTTTGTTTTGAAGACTGATTAATAGAATAAGAAGCAATTCAGCCCTGTGTGCAGGGAATCCACTTTTGTTATCCTCGGAGGCCACCGTAACTTTGCCGACGGGAGGGGTGAGCACAGGCAAGCGAGTGAGTGCTGCAATCTAGAATCTAAACGCTACATGTCACTGTTTTCATCCCATTTTACACACTGGCCCTTTAACTGTCCACACATTGTCCGATTAGTCAGAGCTGATTGAAATGATGTACGAACTTCAACATTGTGGAGCTGTTAGTGAGAGTCACGTGGGAGATGCAACCCAATCACCAGTGTTTCCACCAGCCGTATTTTTATTTGTATATTTTTCATTGTGTGTGGCAGCAGTGATGTTATAGGGGAGTGAAAACTCTCATTTCTTGTGAGGATCTTTGTTTCCCTCCAGGTAGGTTTTTTTTTTTTTTTAAGATATTTTTGGGCGCATTTTTAGCCTTTAATGGACAGGACAGACAAGTGTGAAAGGGGAAGAGAGAGAGAGGGAGTGACATGCAGCAAAGGGCCACAGGCTGATACCTGTGATACCCAGTGCAGACTGGGTGATCCTCTGTGACGTCACTGCTGTGGACTGGCTGATCTGGGTGCTTGGCCCACTTAACATCCGAATTGGCCGAGATGACACTGAGGGTTGACGTTGCCAGCAGGTCGCTTTCCTCCTCAGCCTTCCGATCGTTATAACACTGTGTTTTTGTTGTGTGACTGTACTCTGTGATTGTTCATTGTCACCTAGGTTTCATTGTGTGTGTTAGCTTCACGCTAGCCCAGCTCTGTGCTAACCTCGCTTGTATATATTGTAAAAAGCATTGCACTTTATATATGTTACTTTGCACAAAGCCATAGGGGTGAACTGCCATTTTTGTCGAAACCGTCTTCCGTTCTAGCTTAGCTCAGGGAGTCAGGCCCAGCATTGTATTTTCATTTGCTTCTTGTGTTTGTAGTGTCTAGGCAGCAATCTGAAGAAAGATATGTGGGTTTCCCTTGAAGTCTTTGCTTCAATATTGTACCAAAGTTTCTTGTATCACCTGCATTTGGCAGAAAATCATTTTTCTGTAATCAACTTTCAGATCCATTGTACTAGGAATAAACTGCTTATTGTCGTTCACTCATACATGCTTTCCATTTCACTTTTTATGCTACACTCTAACATCCCTAGACTGTGCTTCTGCAAGACAAGACAAGATTTTATTAATCCCACATCGGGGAAATTCACGTTACAGCAGCTTAAGAGTCAAAAGCGAGATTTAAAAAGCAAAAAAAAGTGACTGAGCATTCAAATGGCATGACATTAGCTAGCTTATCTTTGTCCAGATGATTGTGTGGTTGATATTTGGCTTGTAGATCTGCAGGTCCTGCACCCACCTGTTTGTAAATTAGACATTAGACCAGCCATATGGTCTCATCTCTAGCAGTCTGTATCTATATAGTTACCCCATTCACTATTAACTGTATTCATATGATACTAAATAATTGCGGTAAATCTACTGATCTCTAATTCTCTTGCATTTGTAGATATTGCTAAACTCTCATCCCATGAACTAATGGTTTGACAGGTGTCTTGCTGTCCTCCGATCTTTTGCATCATCTAATTAGATGACCCAGTTACTGAGGACAGGCAGCTGAAACAGTCTCCAGGTTCTGCAGAGACTATTTATTGAGTTTATTGAGACCCAGCACCGGGTTGCTTTTTGCCTCCATCATCTTGTTCAGTTTTTAAATTAAGTTTTATTGGTCCCTCACCACCTGTCGAAATAATTAATGAGAGTTACATAAATCAGGGCACAAAGGGAGGTTGACTTAGACGAAATTACTGCTGCTGTTTCCCCATTCTTCTTCTTCTATGCTACTTCTGTGTGTGTTGGAACTCAAGTTTCTTTGTGGTTCGTTGTGGTAGAGCAACACGGTCACTGATATCCGGTGCTTGGTCAGTGACTTCTGGTGTCAGACACCGACAAAAAAAGCCATCTGTTTACATGATACACAGGCGGTCACCACTATAGTTGAAAGGCACCCAGCAGCGTCAGGGTGAAAGAACAGCAGGACAACAATGAAAGTTAAGGTGGCAGAAGTCCGAGTAAGGTGGGTGGATCCAACAACCACTGACTTTCACCTGGGAGGCCAGTGTTCGCTTCCGGTCGCTTCCTGTTAGATTGTAGGGCCAAACCCTTCAAAAACAAACACACATGGTTGGGTTTAGGAAAAAAAGAACTGGGTTTGACTTTATAATCTCTCTTATTGTCTCTCCGGTGAAAGTCGCCGCCTTAACTTTTGTCCTTGTCCTGCCATGTTCCTCCCTGACACTGCCAGGCGCTGTTAAACTACAACAGCAATGGGCCACGTATCATGCCGACGTTAAAGGACGCCTTCTTCCAACTTCAGAGTGAGACCGGGCTCTTTAGAACCGTGTCTGCACAACTCATACACTCTGAATCTTTGCATAAAGCCCCTTTAAGACCAACTGACACACTCTTTTCAAAGGGAGTAGTTCACCATCTATAATATATCTGTTATAGGTATGTCTAACGTGCTTTTTTGGAAGCTACTCACCTTAACCTGACAGCCTTAAACCTCTGAAAATATGGAGTTAATGAAAACTACGGGGTGCCACCCTGACAGCCAATACACATCTCAGTGTGATCGTATCTTAGTTCATTCTTATTATGGAAAGCAGCAAGGGGGAGCTGCAAAAATCAGACTGAAATACTGAGACATTAAAGTAGGATGACATGCACTGTCTGTCAATTTGAAGGTGAAGCACATTTGGCTATGAACTCACCAGATTTCTGTCATAAGAAATGGATAATAGTCATGGTCATAAAATGACACTCTACCCAAAATCTATCATCTGAGTATCAAAAACTTATTACACTCCAAAGACAGCTGTAAAAAACACTTTGCTTCTTAAATGCCACGCGGCGTCATACACCCCTCCTCTCCAAACACTCATATTTATTTAAAAATATGGCGAGATAGGACACCAAATGGGAAATCTGCTCGATCCTAGCAGCTGTACTCTGCCTCCTCTTTTGCTCTTTGCAGTTTGTGATTCCTGACATCTCCCAGAATGACCTTGGACAAACCCCAGTGTGCCCGAACAAGGCTGAGCATTTCACCTGTGGATTTATTCTGCAGAAGGCGATAACAAATGTCCAAGGTTTTGCAGCTCCGAAAAATGGGTACCAATTATGAGAAATGATTAGCTCATTACTTCCCTTTGCTTGCCTGACAAGTACAAACCTTTATTAATTAAAGGCATAAAAATTCAGTCCCAGATATGCAAAAACATTTTAGTAACTTCTCCCTCCTTGTACAAAAATTAAACCTATTTCTCTGTGGTTTGGTGTGTGAATGCAGCAGCACCCGTTCTGGAAGCACCAACACTAAAAATGCTCCACAGATTCAGTTCATTACTATAATTTCAAGGCACAGACACCATGATGTATAACGATGTGGATGGTAATCCAGGCTAACTTGCAGTGATTATATGTTACATGGATAATGATGGGGTGTGAACACACATTATGGATCAACACTGCTCTGCACGCTGCAGGTGTCTCTGTGCGGGAGGTGGAGTGTGTACATCTCTGTGGTTGTCTGTGTGTATGAGATTTTCATGCACGAGTGCTTCTGTATTTCATGCGATTCTGTACATGACAGTGTGTGTGCATTCAGATGAACCTGACATCCTTGTCTCATGTTAATGAGGTGTGAAGATGAATGTTGCTGCTGCTGAAATGCTGCCAGGGAGATGACGATCATCATGATGATGATAGGAATTACTCTGTTTGTGTGCGGTAGTGTGTATATGTATGAAAGTGGCTGATAGAAGACACAGTGTGTGTGTATCTGTGTGTGTGTGTGTGTGTGTGTGTGGTGGACTCGGGGTAATGTTCGGGCTGAGTGAAGCTCCACAGTAACTCATAAAGCATGTCCGATGAAGATTACCCAGCTTATAGTACCATCTCAAACCACCACACTCAATCATTTAATAAACTCCAAATATTCTGATTGGGTCCCATGTGTCCTTGTGCTTCAATAATGCAGAGGAAATTGAGTTATTTCATGAATGGATGAGAGGAAAGCTCTGTGTAATTAATGGGTCTCAGGGAACAAATATGAAACTGGTTGCAGCCCTTTACTTGATCCACTATTTAATTAAAAACACTGAGCATCATTCATCAAATACCATAGTATTACATCTGTGTGGAAAGCATGTTTAATAGATACAATAGCAGAGCAGAGCTCTCAGCCTCAGATTGAAATTTAAGTCACGAGGCAGTGGGCATTGAGTCTCTTGCCATGCCATTTATGTTTAATTTAAATATTTGTCAGTTGATGCACTGCAGAATTATGGTTCCTCATTACAAAATAAGTTATGGACAAATATCTAGAGGTGACAGCATGTGCAAATAAATGTTGTTTTAAAATGAAGTTTGGTTTTCAAACAGACATCTCCCTCACTCAGTCTCAGCTCCTCTGGTTCCCTCCTGTTTTCCTGCCTGCAACCGACACATCCATCATCTCACTCGTCCATGACTCAGAGACCCAGCCTTCATCCCTTACCCTGTAACCCCTCATCCTTTCATCCCTCAACCCTCCTCCTTCCACCCATTTATTCCTTTACCTTTATCCTTCATCCCTTTGACCATCAACCCTTCATAAATTCATCCTTTCATCCCTTGACACTCATTACTTCATCCATCATCCTTTTGATCCTCAACCCTCATTCCTTCAACCCTCAACCCTCCATTTTTTTAATTCCTCATCCCTTCATTCTTTCATCCCTTCATCCCTTGACCCTCATCCCTTCATCTCTCACCCTTCATCAATTCATCCATCAATCCTCATCCATTCATCCCTCATCCTTTTGATCCTCAACCCTCATCCTTTGACCCTCGACCCTTCATCCATTCATTCCTCATCTCTTTATCCCCCCTCCCTTCAACTCTCTGCCCTTCATCCATTCATCGTTCATTCCTCCGAATCTCAACCCTTCATCCATTTATCCCTCGACCCTCATCCCTTCATTCCCTGATCATCAGCCATTCATCTCTTATCCTTTTGACTCTCAACCCTCATCCTTCTATCGCCTCATCCCTCGACCCCCATCCCTCTATCCCTCAAGTTTCATCCATTCACCCCTTGACACTCCTGTAACCCCTCATCCTTTCATCCCTCAACCCTCCTCCTTCCACCCATTTATTCCTTTACCTTTATCCTTCATCCCTTTGACCGTCAACCCTTCATCCATTCATTCCTCATCCATTCATCCTTTCATCCCTTCATCCCTCAACCCCCACCCCTCTTTCCATCAGTTTTCATCCATTCATCCCTTGACACTCATTACTTCATCCATCATCCTTTTGATCCTCAACCCCCATTCCTTCAACCCTCAGCCCTCCATTTTTTTAATTCCTCATCCCTTCATTCTTTCACCCCTTCACCCCTTGACCCTCATCCCTTCATCTCTCACCTTTCATCCATTCATCCATCCATCCTCATCCATTCATCCCTCATCCTTTTGATCCTCAACCCTCATCCTTTGACCCTCGACCCTTCATCCATTCATTCCTCATCTCTTTATCCCCCCTCCCTTCAACTCTCTGCCCTTCATCCATTCATCATTCATTCCTCCGAATCTCAACCCTTCATCCATTTATCCCTCAACCCCCATCCCTTCATTCCTTGATCCTCAGCCATTCATCCCTTATCCTTTTGACTCTCAACCCTAGTCCTTCTATCGCCTCATCCCTCAACCCCCATCCCTCCATCCCTCAAGTTTCATCCATTCATCCCTTGACACTCATTCCTTCATCCATCAGCCTTTTGATCCTCAACCCTCACCCCTTTGACCCTCAACCCTTCATCCTTTCAATGTTCATCCCTTTATCCTACTCCCTTCAACTCTCCAACCTTCATCCATTCATCCCTCATCCTTTTGAGTCTCAGACCTCATCCCTTTGACTCTCAACCCTTCATCCATTTATCCCTCGACCCTCATCCCTTCATTCCCTGATCCTCAGCCATTCATCCCTTATCCTTTTGACTCTCAACCCTCTTCCTTTTATCACCTCACCTTGACCCTTCACCCTATCACCTCACCTTGACCCTCATTCTTCCCCCCCTTTATTCCTTAACCCTCATCCATTTATCCCTTACCCCTCATCCCTTCATCCTTTATCACTTGACCCTTATCCGTCTCTCTCAACCCTTCATCCACTCATCCCTCAATACTCATCCATTCATCCCCAATCCCCTCAACCCTTCATCCAGTTATCCCTCGACCCTCATTGTTCAGCCCTCATCCCTTCAACCCTCCATCCTTCATCCATCCACCCTTTGACCCTCATCCCTTAATCCCTCATCTTTTTGATCCTCAACCCTCATCCATTCATCCCCTCATCCCTTGATCCCTTGACCTTATCTTTTCATTCCTTCATCCCTTCATCCCACATCCTATCATCCCTTTATCCCCTCATACCTCGATCATCATCCCTTCATCCTTCTATCCAAACCCTCAACTCCTCATATGCAGTAAGCTTTTCTAAACCGTGTTACTCTTTATTGTCGTGGTCTTTGTCAGTGAAATGATGATGATGGTGAAATGGTGAATAGCTGTGGGGATGAATCAGCTGCTGTTTTGTTTCCAAAGCATCTCAGAACTGCGCTGTAACAAGCTGACCAGGGCAACACAGCCTGACATTGCATTCAGAGTCTCATGGGTCCACTGGGTCATCTAGAATTCAGAGGCATCTTTGACAGCTGCAGGTTGAGATCCCCAAATCAGACTTTTCAGACAGAGCAAGTGAGGCTTAAAAGTACTTAACATGATTCAGCAACAGGCAGACAAGACCAAGGCAAACTTTTGTCAGACTTTGCCGGTGGCGCTGCTCTGCTAGCAGCCCAGGTTCTTACTGCTGCCACCCAGAGGTGTTTGTTGGGCTGTTTATGCATTTTAACCTTTTACGTATTTACATAAAAATTCAGAGATCAATTTGGATCCCAAAGGAGTTGGTGATCATGGTCCGGGGTTACACATAACAAGCCAATTATCTTAACCAGCCAGTATCTTGGTGTCCACATTGACGGCACTGTAACATGGAATATTCATGTTGACTGGTTATGTTCTTGACCCGTCCACAGAGTGTATTTTTTTACTTAAAAAATTAAGCATAGCATTAGTTCAGGCAGGACACGATGTCAAACACGGCTCACATCCCAGCTACATCAGCTGATCTCAAACAGCCCAATCAACTGATGGAGCAGCTGATTGATGGAAGGGAGTCAGCTGATAGATCACATGATTCCTTTCTATGCAACCAATTGGTGAATCTCATTCAGGGCGCCCTATTTAAACTGCTCTGGCCTGCCTACTGTTGCTGCTTCCTCTGCAAGCTGCTTTGCGACCTGCCTCCACCCCAGCTCCTCCTTTTGCTGTGTCTGACTTATCAGTGTCATTTGTGTTTGTCACTGATGCTGCTCTGTTCTGTTCCCAGGGGGTCTTTGCTGCTGGTGTCCCTGCTTTAGGATTTCCATATAGGCGCATGGAAGGGCAGGGAGGTGTGCTCTCTCCGCCTTAGACTTTCTGCGTAGGAAGGGCAGAGGGGCCCCAGAACAGAGCCATACCACCAAATATAATACTGCAAATGGAAATTAAGTTTTCTTTGACTAAAGTGTACCTGACTGAAATATGTTTTTGTTTTATCAGGCTGTTCTGGAGAGTGTGATCAGGTATGGAATGACCGCATGGTTTGGGAACCTTCCTGTATCATCAAAATCAAAGTTATAGCATCTGGTTCAGACTGCAATGAAAGATCAGTATAGTCTCCTGTCTCTCTCTGACCAGTGCATAAACAGGTAAAGAGAATCCTCTATGATCTATCCCATATCCTGAAAACTCAATATGAGCTGTTACCATCAGGCAGACGATGCAGAGCTCAGCGGTGCAAACTGAACTGGTTTAAGGACGCCTTTGTGCCTGCATCAGATCGTATTTTAAACAGAAGCCTAAAATAAGCAGAGCTTACAGAGGCTGTACTGCAGTTCAAAACCCAAACTGACTGATGCCTCAGGGTGTGTATTTTTGTTTTGCTTGTGTTTTTTGTATTTTTATTTGCTCTTTGATGTCTTGATGTCTTCTGGTGGTGCGTGCCCATATGTGTTGACGGGTCTAGCTTTGCAGAGTCCAAGTCAAATTTCCCCACAGGGACAGTTAAGTATCCTTAACATAAATGTCAGACACAGAGTTAATCAGCGGTTCCAGACAATGGTATGGTGAGGTACTTGTTGACAAAAATAGTCACTGGGTTACAAGGCAACTCAGATGATATAAAAAATGAGTCAGAAACAAGTTGCTATCTATATGTGTTAAAGCACTAATGAACTAATGGAGGACAGGTGTGCAGCCATGAGGCTCATTACACAGTCAACAGGCCTTTTTCACTGGAAACATTTTGATTGTCACAGCAGGAGAAGCAGGGGTGTAAATAATGAAATTAATGATGGCTGAATTCCATAGCTGGTATCGAGCATGCTTGCTCACTGTCACTCTCACTGGAACACTTGAGGAGAACAGAGCCATCATTAATGTTATTAGTAACACAGGGTCTGACACACAAACATGGGAAATAAACAGATGCAGACATATTCAAGGGCTGACAATGGTGTGGCAGTTTGTATGTGCATTAATTCTATATAATTTACAATATGTGTATTTATGTCTTTCTTTATTATTATCTGGCAGTCGCATTCAGGCGGCAAGGTGGTGCCATATTGTTATTTACCCCTCAGGTCCTTTGGCACAAGTCCGTTGGAGCCAGAGCAAGACAAAAACTTTTGGTGAGACAGCTTTTGGATTTTTTTTGCTCTAAGCTATTGGAACAGACTGTCGGAGCAACAGAAAGTACTGATATCTGTAAGAATACAAACTTTAAACCCACGACTTTACCCTGGCTTTTGACTAGAATGTTTAATGGAATAATTTATTTGTTAATGTCTGTTATTTATTTGAATGTTTTTGACTGTTGTAAATTGTTTAGCTGCTTTCCTTCTGCAACATACTTTATCAGCTAACATTGAATGCGTTTACGCGGACAGTTTAATTCCCTTTTCATTTGGAATGAAAGTTCATTCCTATTAAAGTGATCTTGTAAACACCTTATTCGGAATGAAAATGGCCAATGTGATTGAAAATTCAATCCGATGTAAGGGGCTGGAATATTCCCTTTCTAATTCCGAAAGAAAGAATTTCTCGCACTTGTATACACTCATTCCTCTTTAAGTTCATTCCGGTCTTTCTGCGCATGCTCGTTTCCTTGCCCCTCTGGCGCGATGACGTATGTAGCGCGCGTAGCAACGGGCTGAGATAGAGCAGTTGGAGCACGGTCCTCTATCTCCCTCTTCTCCTCCTCAACAGACGAAGCATGAGCAGAACAAGGTTGTTGTCGTACTGCTGCTTCAAGAATATAAGCAAAACAAGCCCAAAAAAGGCAAGCATCTTGTTATCTGGAACGATGTCTACAGTGTTTTCTTCCGGTAAACGTAAACACGTCACTTCCGCCCTGCCCCCTATCCAATCAGAAACCTTCCCTGCCCCAAACCTTGCGCGGACCCAAATAAAGGCAATTTAAACTGATTTCCCGTGTAAACCCTCATTCGGAAGGAATATTTCCGATGTAATCTACCTGGAAAAACTTTAATTCCGAATGATTTCATTCAGATTTATTTCATTCTGAATGAGAAGCCATCATGTAACCGCACCCACTGTGAAGCAACCAACGCCAGATCCATTAATGTAGCTAAGTAACAGCTAGCTGGCTACTAGAGTAAAATACTAAGTCATGGATGTATTAGGAGAACTGGATGAATTGTTAAATGCAAGGCCTGTTCATTTTTATGAAAGTTGCTCAGTGGTTCAACTTCTGCTTTTAAAGTTACCCATATGATCCGGGGATGATCGGCACTACTTCTGCACTGTGTGAACTATAGAGTGCGCTCGAGCGTCTTCTGATTAACCACTCTGCAAACCTAAACGGGAATGAAACAATTTGATCGTGCCCCTCTTCTAGACTTTCCAAATGCTATTAGAGCAAATGGATCAAATCCTGAATCGAGTCATTTTGTGGAGGCTGTGACCCTTAAAAAAAGAATACAGAATACAGAATACAGAATAAAGAATTTACAGACGTCCTGGTCCACTTCCTGGAAGCTTGCTTTAAGTGGATATATCAGTCAGTTAGCTTGCCAAATTACCTCACGAGCTAATGTGATCCGTGTCACTAAGCTATGTAATATGAGAAATGGTACTAATTTAGCCAACAATAAATTATGTAACAATACAAAGCACTTAACTACTGACCAAGAGTGATGCTGGGGACAGCAAACAAGCTAACCCTAACCTATGCTAAGGTTAGCCAGCTAGCTATGGCTTAGCTACGCTACATGGATCTCCCGTTGGTTGCTTCGTAACGTCAGCTGATGATGTAATTTGTGAACTGCAAGTTAGTTAGCATGGAGTCATTGGTTCTATTGAAATATCGGAGCATTGTAGACATTATTCTGAATGTGATTGTAGTTTATTTTCAAGCATTTATCAACATGATGCTGGTCAGTTCGGCTGATGCCCACGTGTTCATTGCTGTGAAGTGAAGTGACAGGATGCTGAATGCAGTTCATTTAACAGCCACCAGTGTCATTAATAACAAGGATTTCCTGAAGGTTACATGCTGAACCCTAAAGTTTAATGTATCCACACCCACTGTGGGAGCCTCAGTGTACCCAGGTAGTAACAGATATCCCACGGTGGGACCTAGTTGTGACCCACATGCACTTGTTCTCTTCCCACATTCAATTAACCCACATACAGTAAGTGAACACAAACAGGGGCCCATGTGGAACATAAGGATCATTGCTCACACAGGCCCAACTTGTAACTCAGCTTGGCCCCATTAACCTCCACATGGGCAGACACACATTAGGCCTGTATGGAGCCGGTGGACAAATATGGCCCATCAAACTTGTGTGTCCCACATCGACATGCTGGCTGGATGCCTAATTCACTCTCGCGCCTCATTCATTCTCTCTTCCAGTCTGACTTCTCTTTGTCCCGACAGCCATTTTCACTCCTCCTCCTCCTCCTCTCTCTCTTCTCCTTCCTCCTCTCTCTCCATCCTGTCATTGTATCATCTGTCATTCTCTCTCCAGTCCATTCCACCTTCCTTTCTTTCCCTCCTACCCTCACCTCTCATCTCAAGACACCTCGCAAAGAAACACTGCTTATTTTTCTGAAGATCCTTGAAGCTTTAGATAAAAGAAAATGATCCCACAGCAACCCAACAAAGCCATGAAACTGAAGCTGAAGTGTGTGTCTGTAAGCCCGTCTGGATATATATATATATAAAAAAGAAAAACCTCTCACTCAAAAGCTGCTCAGAGTGAACATAAAGCTCATCTGTTGTCTAGACAAGTCCTTATATCTACAGTCACATATCTGAATGGCAAACAACAGCACACACACACACATACACACTCACGAATACACACACTGCTTCTAAGGATCCATGGCCAAGACTGTTATGTATAATGTATAAAACAGCGGTGACCAAAGAACAGTTTATACCTGAATAAATATTTCATTCACCATCCATGTCTCGGGTAAGAAAAGAAAAGTTTCATCATTGCTTTTCCAGCTCAGCAGAATGTAACAGTCCTTCCCAAGTCACACATAATGGTGTTTGAAGTGATGTATTCACTGCTCTCTGGTAGTGTAGGGAACTCTGCCACCGACAACACATCAATGTAATATCAAACCAGCACATTTTGTGGGATGTTTGTGCACATGAGAGATCATGTGGCATTAAATGGAATAAGTGGAATATGTATATCAGTTATGCAACAAATCATCAATGCTGAGATGTGAGTTTGAATCTGTAGCTCACCGGTGGGGCTCAAAGTGTTTGAATATGGAATAAAAGGTTGTGCATATTGACAGAAATTTTAGAACATGTAGTAAAATCGGAGGATATTCATTTACAATGGGAATTTGGATATCTAGTCTGCACACACCAACAGCAGCCTCTGATGTCATTGCTTGGGACCATCTGCACACATTCAGTGGTATTATGATGCCATCTAGTGGTCACTTGGGACAATTTCGGTCAAACCCTTCACACACGTGTGCCAAATCCAACCACATGAATAGGACATGTCCTCACTCCCAAATTGATGGACAGAACCTTTAACACAGACAAGACAAACAACTGCTTAATCCAATTTAAACATGTTCTCAGCCACCATGAGCTGTGGGGTCCTTCATGAACACAACATCTGTTTCAGTGGAGAGATTTTTCTGTGTGTGTGTGTGTGTGTGTGTGTGTGTGTGTGTGTGTGTGTGTGTGTTGTGTTTGAGCTCTGGCTGATTTTTAGTGTTACACCCAATAACTGAATTCAACCCAAGGATGTTGTTTAATTTGCAAACTTTCACATGCAGTGGTTCCCAACTGGTCCAGATTTCTCTTTAGTCATTAGTTCAAGGTCCACACAGTTTAATACAGTCAGCATTATACTTGTGTTTGGCCATGTCGTTGAGCTAGTTTGCTGTCTCTGTCAAGTAGCTGTCCATTAGTCGCTTAGTCTACAGCAGGAAATGCTGCACCTGCACCCACTTTTGGACCGTGACCCACCAGCTGGGAACCACTCTACTAGAGGACTTCGAAAATATGAAAATACTTTTAAAAAGACTAAAGTCTGTCACCTTCCCCTGTCTAAAAACAATGTTAGTTTTATATGGGGATCTTACAGGGTCACTATTTGCAAAACTACAACTAGACTCCTTCTGAGATTATTTCCCATCCTGCTCCTGGTGGAAAATATTACACCAAACTCCCTTTAAGAAATACGACATTTTAAGAGTTCCTTACATGTCCACAAAAACACATAACTCCTTAAACACAGCTCAACAGACGTCAAATGTTGACAGTATTCTTCAATTCAAGATCAAGATTATAAAGATAGTGAACAAAATTACTATTTTGGATTTTGTTACAATAATATTAAACGTTTTTTAATTTCACACAAAAAGCACATTTTTAATCTGTGACTCAAACTCTTCTAATATTTGTTTTTATGTCCAGTAACGATATATTTTGTGGATTTTTACAGTTTCAGTTTTCCTTTTTTTGTTTGCGACAGTTTTACTTCCTAAGCCAAATAAAATATATTCTGTGAAAATCACTGGATATATGAAACATGCCGTCCTTAAAGTATGGATTGGGCCTTTGCCGTCTTTAAAACTGTTGGTGTTTGTAGCAGTATAAAGGCTACATGACAAACACGTTGTGTAATTGATTTCACACTTTGCAGCATGACATGACCTGGTTATCAGTCAGTGAACGAGGCAGAGTTTGGGACTAACAATAAGAGGCACAAAGAAAAAACAAAGGATGCTGGATGCACTGAGGTTTACTTGACTTCCTTTATTGTCTGATCATCCGGCACATGGTCGAACAAACAAAACTTGTACAATCAATGTTTCCAAAGCCACTGAGCTGAGCTGCTAAATATAATAAAGAAGGCTCCAAAGTAGGATCTGGACACATAGTTCGTTTGTGGGGCTCATTATTTTTGGTTTATTAACAACACAAACAAAAAAAGAACTACTGGATTTTTGTTTATTGATTTATTTATTTATTCTTTTATGGCTGTATTTTTCACCGGCCGACTTCTCTTGAAGCAAGAAACATTATGTTTCAATGCTGGTCAGCAAAATGGGTGAAAATCATTTAAACAAGATAGCTAAAATAAATAAATAATCTTATTTGTATGGAAGCCCTGAGCGGCAAGGTGATTTTTTTTTCTTTTGGACAATGTTGGCAAGTTTATCTCCTACATACAAGATATTATCTGCGAGGTAGAAGATAATGTTTTAGGCTTAATTAGGATTAGGGCCATGACGGTGACATTGTAAATATGATAATATCACCTAAAATGTTATATTACTTTGGTACTGCTAAAACGGATATTACTGTCAGCCCATCACTGTCTGTACAGAATAGAACTTTATTCTACTAGATTTATGACTTTACTCTCAAGATGCAGAAAAATTGGTCCACGCTTTTGTTACCTCAAGGCTGGATTACTGTAACTCTCTATTATCAGGTAGCTCTAGTAAGTCCTTAAAAACTCTCCAGCTAATTCAGAATGCAGCAGCACGTGTACTAACAGGAACTAAGAAACGCGATCATATCTCTCCTGTTTTAGCTTCTCTGCACTGGCTCCCTGTAAAATCCAGAATTGAATTTAAAATCCTACTGTTAACTTATAAAGCTCTAAATGGTCAAGCTCCGTCATATCTTAGAGAGCTCATAGTGCCATATTATCCCACCAGAACACTGCGCTCTGAGAACGCAGGGTTACTCGTGGTCCCTAAAGTCTCCAAAAGTAGATCAGGAGCCAGAGCCTTCAGCTATCAGGCTCCTCTCCTGTGGAATCATCTTCCTGTTACGGTCCGGGAGGCAGACACCGTCTCCACATTTAAGACTAGACTTAAGACCTTCCTCTTTGATAAAGCTTATAGTTAGGGCTGGCTCAGGCTTGCCCTGTACCAGCCCCTAGTTAGGCTGACTTAGGCCTAGTCTGCCGGAGGACCCCCCTATAATACACCGGGCACCTTCTCTTCTTCTTCTTCTTCTTCTCTCTCTCTCTCTCTCTCTCTCTCTGGTATTCTATTACTGCATCTAGCTAACCCGGCCATTCTGGATGTCACTAACTCGGCTTCTTCTCCGGAGCCTTTGTGCTCCACTGTCTCTCAGATTAACTCATATCGCAGCGGTGCCTGGACAGCGTGACGTGTGTGGTTGTGCTGCTGCCGTGGTCCTGCCAGATGCCTCCTGCTGCTGCTGCCATCATTAGTCATTAGTCATTAGTCATACTTCTACTGTTATTATACACATATGATTATTGTCACACATGTATACTGCCAGATATTAATACATACTTTCAACATATTGTACTGCAGTAGCCAGAACTATAACTATAATATTATTACTTTCAATAATGTTGTTGTAAGCTACTGTCATTACCTGCATCTCTCTCTCTCTCTCTCGTATCCTATTACTGCATCTAGCTAACTCGGCCATTCTGGATGTCACTAACTCGGCTTCTTCTCCGGAGCCTTTGTGCTCCACTGTCTCTCAGATTAACTCATATCGCAGCGGTGCCTGGACAGCGTGACGTGTGTGGTTGTGCTGCTGCCGTGGTCCTGCCAGATGCCTCCTGCTGCTGCTGCCATCATTAGTCATTAGTCATTAGTCATACTTCTACTGTTATTATACACATATGACTATTGTCACACATGTATACTGCCAGATATTAATACATACTTTCAACATATTGTACCGCAGTAACCAGAACTATAACTATAATATTATTACTTTCAATAATGTTGTTGTAAGCTACTGTCATTACCTGCATCTCTCTCTCTCTCTCTTTCTGTCTCATTGTGTCATACGAATTAATTTATCATGTTGATCTGTTCTGTACGACATCTATTGCACGTCTGTCCGTCCTGGAAGAGGGATCCCTCCTCAGTTGCTCTTCCTGAGGTTTCTACCGCTTTTTTCGTTAAAGGGGTTTTTGGGGAGTTTTTCCTTATCCGCTGTGAGGGTCCAAAGGACAGAGGGATGTTGTATGCTGTAAAGCCCTGTGAGGCAAACTGTGATTTGTGATATTGGGCTTTATACATAAAATTGATTCACTGACTGACTGACTCATGTTTGTTTGCACTAACATTACACCATCACCATAAAACTGATTAACCCCCCGCAGGCATTTCATATACCAGCCAACAAGCCAGGTCTTCACCTTATCTCTCAGAGCTTCTGTATATTTGTCAGATTAAAAAAAAATAAATAATGAGCCTTATCAGTTTGGTATACTAGTTTCAGATGAAGACTGATGACTGACTGATGAAGAAAAAGACAAAATGGCTTGACACAGTCATGATGCCATGCAACACCATTAAACATTCAAGATTACATTTTAGACAAACTGACCCATATATTCCACCTTTCCCATGAAGAACATGAACATTGTTGGTGTCATGAAAAAACAGAGGTTTCCACCACCATTTGCATAAATGTCATTACTTTAGCCTCATAAAATTGAAAAGAAAAATAAATGTCCCAATGAAAAAACTAGATATGAAGCAAGATGCCTGCTAAGCTGCAGACCACTGTTAGACACAACAAACAAAACCAGTTGTGCTTTAGCGAGTCACTGCTGTGTTTCCAGCAGCTTTTTAGCCACCAAACATGGGTGTTTTGGAGCGACCCATCACTGCGTTTCCAGCCAGGACTGTGCACCCAAAGCCAGGTATTTAAACCAAAGTATAATCTTTTCTTAACCATAACCAAGTGGTTTTCGTGCCTAAACCAAACCACACATTAACCAGTGTTGTTGAAACTTACTGTCTTTCCAACCTCGTGCATTTTTAGGAGCTAAAGGAGGATAATAATCCCTCCCAAGGAGGAAATGGGCAATTTGTAATTTGTAGAATTCTCTGCTCTGTTAGAAGGCAAGTTTTAGAAATTGGAGACGACTAACATTAGTACAGGTTTTTTTTTTTTAGTGGTATCTGCAGTTGTAGTTATTAATTGCATGATGAGATTCACCTAGTTAGAAAGTCTTATTTATCCAAGGTATTACATTTAATAAAACAAATAAAAATTGTGCCCAGCCTGGAGCCTGGAGCTAACCTACGGAATCACATGAGTGATTCACTTTTATTGACATTAGGTGTAATTTAATAGTGGCAAACACAAGTAAAGGTATCCATGGGATAGACGTGCTGCAACAAAAGAGATACCCTCACAACTGGATATTTGGAATTTAGGTCATAATTTTCTTAACAATGTATTTATCATTGTTTTTATTCTTAGTTAAATTAGGTTGGTCATTATTGGGCCGACATAACTGCAGGTAGAATACAGTCTGTTTAATTGTATTACTGTCCCTTTGTGGGTTGGTTAGACAGACATGTTAAAGGTTTACTGTGCATGTTCTGTTAAAGGTATTTGGCATTGAGGTCAAGTGTGTGTGTGTGTGTGTGTGTGTGTGTGTGTGTTAAAAGGGGGCGTGGTAATGGGAGTGGCCTACTGCAAAAAGGCGCCTAACTTCCTAATGGATTCAGACTTGCACAAGATTTTGTGGAAAGATCGGTTACGAGCCAAAGGGCGACTGCGTATGTGGTCGCAGCTATCGCACATTTGCACTTGTTATTTATCTGATATTATACGAAACAAAACCTCATGATTTTTTAATATTTTGTTTTATTTTCATCTTCTATTATTTATCACTGCATTTCATCACTGTTCCGTTGGCACTTCTGCTTTTCATGTTACTGTCCAAACCAGCTCAGCTAAACTGCTAATTACTGACTTGATGTTTGAGGCTACTGTAAGAGACGATACCATAAAGTTTAGTTTTAAACTCGGGCCAAGATCGTCTTCGGTAGAGTCCGTCAATCAAAGTAATAGTTCTGCACAAAGATGGCATGGGGGCCTCTGTAGATGGGAGAGAAGTTGTAGATGAGAGCTCGCTCCTCCTCCACAGGACTGGGGAAGTGGTGCTGGCTCCTCATGGCTGGAGGAGAGAAAGACAGGAAGGAAAAATAAGGGAGGGTGTAAATAAAGTTTTATTCATACAGACCAGCAACTGAACTTTACTTTAAAGCATACACACACAGGTCATTTGTTTGTCTTGTTTTATAATCATTCTAGATTAACGATTATTTTTGAGGATGTATAAATCTTGTGCAACAAAACTGGCATTTATCATGTGTCATGTTGCTTTAATGCTGGTAATAGGCTGGTTATACTGAAAATGAAGTGACGCCTGCAAGCTAGTTCAGACAGTCAACTCAACTGCACTGATTCAAACACACACATCATAAGTCACTCCCCCTATGTCATCTACAAAACACACCCTCCCAATTGGTGGTCTGTTTAAGTTGCAAATTCTTCTTTTTGCATCGGCCATGCTGCTGCTCACTCTCTCAGCCCCACCTCCACCCCAGCATCCACCTGCAGGCTCCTGCTCAGGGGGGGAATATTTAATCATCACTCCCCAATATCTCAAGTAAACACATCTGCAGGGAGCAGTGAGGCCTGAGTCTAGATGCCAAACTAACTATGTTCTGCTGCTGAAATAAACATTTAAATGTGACTGAAATACATTCAACTTTTGCAGGATCACTCATCGCTGATGTGTGCATGTCACATAAATTCAGCTGCACCTGAACAATTCAGGTGTCACAGCAACTTCCATCAAATAGGCCACATCTGCTGTAAGTTGGTAACCCATGGCAAGAAATATCAATCGATTTATCTGATTTATTGTAAGCCCACATGGGCAAGAATTTCCTCAAAGTGCTCAGACAAGTGGAAATTCAATTCATTTACATTTACATGAGAACTAGGAAAACTGCTGATAAAGATTATGTGCTAAGACTTAAATCTGTGGAACTGCTGCTGAGTTCATTGTTTTCAGGCTCGTCACAATATGTAACACATTTGGTGAAAATTGATCTAAGTTGAACATCAGCTTTGGAAAAAATCAATAAATGATGGATAGTGTTTTTTTCCTCAGTGCTAGCATCTTGTTTCAATCGTTCTCGTGTGGAGCGAGCGTGTGCTGTGCCCAGCATCCACACGCCTGAAGCCAGAACAATCATGATTGTAATAGTAAACAGTTATTATTTTACATCAGGAGTTAAGAGCCAAAAAAGGTCTGATCCCTGTTGGCTCATGGCCTAACGTTCCATTGTATTACAGTGAAACTGTTGACCTAGCCTTTTGGAAATATTCTGCTGAGAAACTGGGAAACAGACACACAAAAATGGACAAACAGTGCTGGAGACAACCTGACAGAGGTAATAAAAGCACACAGAGGAACCACATGTTACCTTCAGAGACAAAGAAGCTGGCAGTGTAGAAGCAGGCTCTTACAGCAGACGTGGAGTGAACCATGCCGGGCTTATCTATCCACTCAAAGGTGCTTTTCTCTGGATGCCACTGCACTGCATAAAACGGGTAGCGGTAGGCTGAGGAAAAAAGAGACACACTGTCAGCAGACAAAAAAGAAAACACTGTTTTGCCGCCTCACAGGTACGGTCGCAAACGGCGTCTGTATGAACAGGACAGCCAGCAGGACAGGACCATGGGCAGGATAGCTGTGACATTTTGACAATGTGTTATCCATGTAATCCACCACGGGTGATTTAAGAAGTAGCTGTTAGCAGTCAGTAGCTAACTCAAAGAAGAAGAACATCAGCCGTAAATGTCTGCAAAAAAACAGGAAAACAATGAAATTTGGGAGCTTCTAATGCTCCAAGCAGAAGACGAGATCAGCCGCCATATAACAGAGATGGTAAATGATTGTTACCGTCTTGTTAATGAAAAATAAAATAAAATAAAATGCTGCACACTAGAGGACGATGCTGGCGTGTCACATGTCACACCTGTCATACTTCTTTTGATGCCGCGATGCCGCCCTCATATGATTCTCTGTAAAAATATAAACGTCGCATAAAAATGAGACTTAGGATGCATTCACACTGGCGCTATTTAGTCCGCTTTAAACAAACCCTGGTCCGCTTCCACAGATGGTTCGGTTCATTTTGAGTGGTGTGAACGCTCATTCGAACTCTGGTGGGGACCAAACGAGTGAACCCTGGTCCCCCTGAAAACTGGGGGTCTCAGTTCACTTGCAAGTGGGAAATGCAAACAAACTATCCAGCGAACCAAAGAGAGGAAGTGAACCACAGAGAGGAAGTGAACCACAGAGAGGAAGTGACGTAGAGCGCAGTGCATTTTGGGCAGGAAAAAAACAAAGCCAACAGCGCGAACTGGGAGAAGCAGAGGTTGAAAAAGTAAAAGTTGTAAAATGTCTTGTGGGCAGACGTGGAGTAGTGAGGAGGTGCAGGCGCTTATTGATATATGGTCAGAGGACTATATATCGCAGTTGCTGTTCTGGCTGAAGGGGATGGATTTCTGTTTTCGGTCCTGGCCAATCGATGAGCCAGGTTTTCTTCTTCCTCATGCTTTTTTTCTTCCTGGTCAGTGGTTGTTTCAGGCAATACCACCCCCAAACAAGCAGCTGTTGTAACTGCATGATGTCGTCCAGGCAGTTTGGTCCGCTTTAAAAAGTGCAGTGTGAAAGTGAACCGAACCAAATGAAGGTGTGAAATTTTTCGGCATTCACTGCCCAATCAAACCAAGTCCCTACTATCTATACTAGACTATCCTGGTGTGAATTAGGCTTGTGCCGGTTTGAAAATTTTCCAACCAGTTTGATTAAAAGCCAAATATCTAACTGAACCAATGTATCGCACTCTCGCCTCACAGCAAGAGGGTTGCCGGTTCGATCCCGGGCGTGGGAGCCCCTCTGTGCGGACTTTGCATGTTCTCCCCGTGTCAGCGTGGGTTCTCTCCGGGCGCTCCGGCTTCCTCCCACAGTCCAAAGACATGCAGATTGGGGACTAGGTTAACTGATAACTCTAAATTGTCCGTAGGTGTGAATGTGAGTGTGAATGGTTGTTTGTCTCTATGTGTCAGCCCTGTGATAGTCTGGCGACCTGTCCAGGGTGAACCCTGCCTCTCGCCCGATGTCAGCTGGGATAGGCTCCAGCCCCCCCGTGACCCTCAAGAGGATGAAGTGGTTAGAAGATGAATGAATGAATGAATATACCTAATTTTACCACTGGGGGTCGCATTTGAGCTATTTTGCCCAATAAAAGCCTGTTATAGGTGTAATGCGCTTCCAATCCACTAGGTGACGATAATGCTGTATTAACTGCCAATACACACAAGGTTACACAAGAAGAAGAAGAAGAAGCAGAAGGACACTTCTCTGCAGCAGCAGCAGACAGCTGAGCGGAGCTGCGGAGTAAACATACATAAACCTTATTAATTTGTCATAATGCATGTTACAATGCAAGATAAGTTGAATATAGTCCCTTGACACGCCGCTGATGTGAAAAGCTCCCCCTCCACCCCCACCTGGTTTATCTGGTTGACGTGAATTAAACCAGGTGGAGCTCTTAAACCGGACCGAACCGGTTAAACCGGAAATCGGCACAAGCCTAGTGTGAATGTGCCTTAAGCGCAATTTCTGTGTAAAAGAGCTATAGAAACTGATAAACATTCATGCTTATGGGCAATTTAAAGTAACCAGTTAACCTGACCTGCATGTCTTTGGACTGTGGGAGGAAGCCAGTGAACTCAGAGTAAACCCACGTTTACATCATGCAAACTCCACACATAAGGGCCCCAACCAGCCGGCAGGTCCGGACCTGGAACCATCTTAATGTGAAGTAAAAGCTCTAACCACTGCATCACCGTGCCACCTAACCTTTTGTGTTTCTGACAAATGTATACTGAGCAACATGAATGACATGGCACATGGCAGACTGCATCGAGGTCAGGGAGGTCTGGTACCTTCCATGGTGGAGATAAATTCTTTCTTCCCGTCGTTGTTAGTGGACAGGACCTTGTAAAACTTCTTCAGCTTGGCATTGCGGGAGTAGTTCTGTTGGTTCAAATGCAGAGATTTTGTATTAGCAGTGGAGTCGTATGCCCTAAAACTTTGTTCCTCCCTCTGCCCAGCACAGAAATAAAGAAACATTCAGGACTTGGGTCAAACTAACTGGTGTATGGTGATGTGATGCCATGGATGGTGTTAAAACATTTTTGAAATCCATAAACCTATAGCAAGAACATAATCAACAGGAATCCTACTTGAGACGTTAGCTGAGCCACATTATGTAAGAATTACAAGTAGTTTGACAAGTTTTGCTTGACGCCTGACCACCTGTGTTTGCAGCTGAGTGGTGTTGGGTGTGGTCTGTTACCAGTAAGTACATACATTGAGGGTGATTTCATTAATTAGTCTGGTTCCAGCCTCGCCAACCACAAAGTCCTGAAGTTGTAACTGGAATAAGAAACCAGTTACCCAACAAGCACCTTATTGACATGGCACACACTCCTGCTGACTGCAGAAATGTGAGATGTGATGGACAAATTACTTGTTACGTGGTTGTTCACTGTAGTCTTGCTGGACCGTGGCTGACATAGCAGCAAACGATTGGACGTTTGTCTGTGAACACATCACTCTCTCCCCACACTGTATGGCTCATTTTGAGCAGCGAGTCATTTAGTAACCAGGCAGAGTCCAGCAGCTGCGCATTTAACTTTAATTTAAAATGTTGATTTCAGAGAGAAATAACCCCACCTTTCTGAAATCCCAAAGGAGATTGAAACAGCAAGTTCCAAATCTTATCAGGCATGGATGGGGGTTGAACCCATTATCTTTGGTTTACAAAACCAATATCCTACCACTTGGCCACCACGCCTTCTCCAGCTTGAGACAGGGCTTAATGAATTTGTTTAGTTCCACTTTCATCATGGATGACCTGCTTGAAAAGTACTCTGTAAGTCAAACTATTGTTATCATTATCACTGTTATTACTAAGGCTTATTCAGCAAAAAAAAATGTGCCGCCATCAATTTCCTTGCAGAAGGACACTCAACAGGAGTCTGTCAACGAGTACACTAACTGGGTCACACTGTTTCTGATATCCCATTAAGGAGTTGGAACTAGGAAAAGAAACCAGTAATGCACCCAGCCATGTGTTAACATGTCATCATTCAAGAAACTCAAGCCAGTCCAAATAGCACTTTGGACTACACTTCTGAGATTGAAACAGGAAGCATCAAAGCTTATCAGGCATGGATGGGGTTCGAACCCATGATCTTTGGTTTACAAGACCAACGCCTTACCACTTGGCCACCACGCCATACTACCTGATCACTAATCAACATGATGTTGGGTGATATAGATTACTTGAATGGGTGCAGCTGATGGATCTATTTTGGTCTTTTGGGAAGAGAACACAATCTGCATATGTCCTGTGAATTTCCTAACTTTAGAAAGTACTTTGAGATTATTGTTTAAAAAGTGCTACACATAAGCTGCGTTTCTACCCAACACTTTTCAGTACTGTACCCTTAGACCCATCCGTAACCCATAAGGAGTTTGAAATCTTATCAGGCATGGATGGGAGTTGAACCCACAATCTTTGGTTTACAAAATCAATGTCTTACCACTTGGTCACCAAGCCTTCGCCAGCTTGAGACAGGGCTTAATGAATTTGTTTAGTTCCACTTTCATCATGGATGACCTGCTTGACAGGTACTCTATAAGTCAAACTATTGTTATCATTATTACTGAGGCTTATTCAGCAATTTCCTTGCAGAAGGACATTCAACAGGAGTCTTTCAGTGACTACTTAACTGTGCCCCACTGTGTCTGATATCCCATTAAGGAGCTGTAACTGGGGAAAGAAACTAGTAACACACCCAGCCATGTGTTAACATGATACACATTCCTACTGACCACATTCATGCAAATGTGTAGCTCCTGAAGACCATGCAATGCCACAGCTACAAAGCTACAGTTGGTGGCAGTAAGTAGTGATACCTTCAATAATTGCCTTGGGAATGGTGAGTTAAGATTCTAATCATTCAGCATGAATAGGCTCACTTTATACTCTTTTAACTAGATGGCATGGATGAGAAATGAACCCATGATATTTGGTTTGCAAGAACAACTGCCCTGCTGCTTGGCTACAGTGTCTCAACACTTGTGCAAACCTGGGTTTTCAAACTTAACACAGGGTTTGGGAATTTGTTTTCCTCTACCTTCAACCTGGTATACCTGTGAAGAGGTCCATATAATGCCTTACAATATGCAGTAAGATTGTTTCCTACGACACACACTTGTAACAGTTTCACAATTCCTACCTTCAACAGACATTTAACAAAGCGAAATAATGCTACATTTACAATGTTGGTGATAATACGACAAACCTGCACCCAGCTAATCCTAATGACACACATGATGGCTGGGTGGCTGTGGGCTCCACATCAGTCCCTTAGAAATGAAGAAGCCTCTTGGACTTCAAGAAACTCAAGCAAGTCCAGTCTACCATATAGCACTTTGGACTACACTTCTAAAATTGAAACAGGAAGCACCAAAGCTTATCAGGCATGGATGGGGTTCGAACCCATGATCTTTGGTTTACGAGACCAACACCTTACCACTTGGCCACCACGCCATTCTGCCTCCAGTAATCTACATCACGTTGTGTGATATAGATTACTTGAATGGGTGCAGGATCTATTTTGGTGTTTTGGGAAGAGACACACACAAATTTGAGCGAATTAACCCTACATTTCTGATGTGTGTGAAGATTCTCAGTCATCAAGGTCATGGCAATTCTAAGTGCTTTATCGTCAACAATACGATACATCTGTTCCAATTTAAATCTTAATGACACATAATGTCTGGGGGGCTCCACACCAGTTCCTTAGAAATAAAGAAGCCTCTTGGATGAGAGATCATTCAAGAAACTTAAGCAAGTCCTGTCTACCATATGGCACTTAGGACTCCATTTCTGATATCCCAAAGGATATGGAAACAGGAAGCACCAGAGCTCATCAGGCATGGATGGGGATTGAACCCATGATCTTTGGTTTACGAGACCAACGCCTTACCACTTGGCCACCACGCCACACTGCTCCAAGTAACAGTAATCTAAACTTATTTGGGTGATACAGAAATAACTAATATATAACTTTAAAAAGCACTTTGTGATTACTGTTTGAAAAGTGCTACAAGCGTTTCTACCCAACACTTTTCAGTATCGTACCCTTAGACCCGTACGTAGCCCATAAGGACTTGTACCTAAACCGTACATTGGTTTTGCATTTCCCCTGCAGACAGTTCTCTTGATGTAGGCATGGTTGTTAGCAGATGGTAACAGCTGGGTTACTGCTCCATCCATCCCTCTGACTGTATTTTCTCTTTACCGATCCGCTATGTTATTTAGCTCCGTCTTATAGTATCCGATCAGTGTGCTAGGTACCTCAAAGAACGCTGACCCCGCTAACTCATGAAGTGAATCAGAACAATCACAAACAACAGATTTCCATCATGACAGGAGGTGATTGTGCTTTTCAGGAGTGCAGAAAATACCTGCAAAGACAGGCTCCATTTATGGAAGTTGGAAGTGATGTTTTCCTCAGTCAGAGACTGCAGCAGGTCGCTGGGAAAGCTGCGGAACATACGGCTGGACTGGGCCGCTGGAGCACGGACACAGATGTATGGCAAGGCAGGAGGTCACACAACAAAGAAGAGAGGAAGTCACGTTTAATTCTAAAATAAATTAAACAAATTAAATGATTACTTAAAACACTCCCTTAACGTAATATGTTAACACGTGTACTTTCTGTCGACAACTGCAGCTGGCCTAAAGACTTGGAAGAACTCAAAATACATTTTCATAATAGATAGGTGTGCTACTGAGAGCAGTTTTCTCTCTCATTTGCACGGGGTCCACCCTTATTTTACCGCACTGAGCACCATGAGAAAAACTGCTGTGGGTTGAATATCAATCCCAACATGAGTAACTGGGTAATCAGGAATTTGTGCTCTTCAGATTTTTTTCCAGCAGGACTTCTGTAAAGGAAGTCCCACCTCTAGTGTCAAAAAGAAAGCTAATATTATACAATGACTTTGTTGCATTATTTAACAAAACCCTAGTAAAATTCAATGAAGCTAAAGCAATGCTTGAAGGGTCTAGTATTGCTTTCACAGTTTTGTAGTTCTTCAGAATGACAACATAAATGAGTCTCAAAGTAACAGGTCAGTAGAAACACAAACAGAGCCAGAACTAAGAAAAACACAAGTGAGGCAGTAAGTAAGACAAGATATGGCACTTGTGTAGGGATCAGATGAAGTTTTAGTTGATTAATGACAATGGTTATTAAAGCTCTGGTCTACGTTTAGAAAGATTGATCATTATTATTAACATCATTTAGATGGTGGTTGTGCTAGCTACACAATATGAAAGCTCCGGCAAGATCTGGATGTTGTGACATAGATAACTGTATGCTGTATGTAACTGTATGTTGCTATGCGGGAGGGGGTGTGTCGTTAGGAGGCTCCGAGGGGAGGGGGACACGAGCTCAGAGGGGAGGGATCATGGAGCACAGAGGGAGGGGTGTGTTTGTGTGTGTGTGTGTGGGGGGGGGGGGGGTGCTTTTTTCAAATCTCTCTCATCGTCTTTCTAAACGTAGACCATAGCTTTAAATGTATTGTTGGGACTGAAAGAAAATGGGAGAAAATTGAGATAGTCATCAATGCTGCAGAGAGATTTCTAGACGTTGTGTGTGTTTCTGGAGAAGAGAGAAGCTTTTAGGCTGTCTCAAGCAATCAGGAAATATGAAATTTAAAACAGAGTGGGAGCTGGATAGGAGGGGCTGACTATCATTACTATTATTATTATTTTATATGGTAAATGGAGACTTTCGATTAAATCCAACAGGTGGTGATAATTCAACTTTTTGGTTCCCAGCTGCCATTAAAACCCACAGAAGAAGAGGCAGAAGAAGAAGGATTAGGTTGATTTCTATGTACGGTAAAACATATTAAGATTAGCGTTTAACACTATCAGCAACAAAAAACTTCTTACAGTTGATTTTGTGGAAGGTGTGTTCAAAATTAGTCTTTAGTTATATGAAGCTACAAAGAACAAACATGTAAAAGGCTTTTGAGTAACTAGGCTCAATCGCAAGATAATGAACAGAGCCATCTAATTTGCATGGGATCCACCCATATGTCACACTGCACACCACGACCAAAGGAGGTGTGGATAATGAAGGGATCACAGTTTGACAAACAGAATGATAGGGACTGTAGCTCTTTAGATATTTTCCAGAAGGATCTCTGTGTAAGAGATCCCACCTTTAATGTGAAAATTAAACTCCATATATCTGTGCCATCGTGATGTAGCTTAATACAGAAGATCTATAACACATTTTCAATCCACAATGTGTCCTCTGATAAAGGCTATGATCCAAAAGCTAGTGATGGTGAAATCAAAGATTCATGAAGCGCTGAACCACTTTGACACACCTGCTTCAAGAATGACACACTGCTTTCATACAGTCAGAAGAGTGGCATCTGCTGGCTGTGTGTCAGAACTGCATCTAAGCGAAGACCTGGAAAAGCCTCAAGACTGCCTGTAATGAGGCCTCGCTCCTGGTAGTCACGTGATTGTGGGCGTGCCGAAGCAGGTATCGAAACACTGCCTCGGAACACTTGCGCTTCAAAAAGATCGACACTGTGTTGAGCAAACTGGCTCGAGCGTAACATCACTACCAAAAGCAGGATAAACTCCTAGATCCTCAATAAATTCTGGATTCCTCATCTAAACTATTACCATACTGTTTAAGTTACTGTGTTAATGTCACAGCCTGACTGTCTTGCATTACTTGTTGTAATGCAATAAGCGCCACAAGATGGCAGTGGGAAGACGGCAGTGGGAAACCTGCAAATGATTTTGCTTTTTGCACTGTGTAATCAACTGTAGGAACAGCTGCTTTTTGTTGAACTTTTCTAGTAGGATACTAATGAATAGGATCGTCCCTTTTCTCCTGTGGGTATGTGTGCAACACGTCTTTACTTTTCCTAATGAAAAAGCCCTACAGAAAAACTGACTGTAGACATCCCGTCTGAAAAGAGTGACGTGTTTGTCTTTATAATTTGAGATTGCTAAAGACAAAGAATGAAGAACAGAGCAAATACGAGAAGGCAAGTAGGAAAAAAGAGCAGAGGACAGGGATGGGAAAGAATACCTGGTAAGAAAGTGAGAGGTAGAGCCACAGCCTTGGTATCAGTGAGGGTGAGCAGGTTTTTGTTTGCTGTGAGGACAGACAGCTGCTGGAAGCCCTGACAGGTCCCCCAGATAGGGAAGTAGTCCCCAGCATCGTTGGCCTGCAGAGGACAAGAGGGTGACGAATGAAAGGGTATAATATATAATATAATCCATATCAATCTCATGCACTTGCACACATTCAAACACCTGAGGCTAAATGTGGCTCTTGATTAAAAAAAGAAAGACTACATTATTTTCTTTAGTTTTATCCTGAGATGCCACTTCATCTCGGCAGTCAGTCAAACACGTCAAATATAATATTTTACCTTCAGAGCCAAGTTGTAGAAAATCCTGGCAGCTCGGCTGAACTGCGATGTTTGAAGATCTACATCTCCTCCCGGCAGCAACAACCTGAGGAGACACGTCTGTGTTTACATTGAGGCACGGAAATCTTGTAGACAGGCTAATATTGCTTTTACACAGCATTTGTGTGTCGAAACATGACACAAAGAAAACTTTATTTCCATTTGCAGTATTATAGTTGGCGGTATGGCTGTGTTCTGGGGCCTCTCTGCCTTTTCACGGGCCTACATGGGAAGCCTAAGGCGGAGAGAGCACACCTCCCTGCCCTTCCATGTGCCTGCATGGAAAGCCTAAGGCAGAGAGAGCAGCAAAGACAAACAAATAATGTTGTAAAATGCAATAGTAAATGTCACCCTCTCAGCCTGATCACCTGTTTAACCACACAGCTAATTTACACTGTCCTAATATAACACCAATTAACACCAAATGAATTATTTATTACCTCTGTCCTGTCTTGTGTGCAAGCTAACAATTGTCTCAGAAGTGGCCAGAACTACATTAGCCTGTTAACCTTTTAACTATGCCAAAACTTGTCTTAACCAAGAAGTAGTGTATTCATGACTGATACAATGGAAACCTGTTGTACAATGGAAGCCGAGAGCCAGGCAGAGAGTTGTAATTATTAGTCTGATCGCAGCAAATTACAGTCAGTGTAGTCATATGGAGAGCTGGGCAGTGGAGACAACAAGAGAACTCACCCATTTATTGTGTAGAATATGTTGGTATATTCTTCTTTTGTGCGGTTGATTCTGGTGACAAAAAGGCACAAAGAGACATAAAATAAATAGTTAAACTCATTGACAATCAAACACATAAGATCACTCCAGATTAAAGCTACATAATGCATGGCAGCAATGAAAAATGAGCCCTGTCGCCAGAGGGTCGTGCAAAAAGAAGGAGGCATGTCAAATCAATTTTTGAGCACTGGGGAGGGACTTTTTTTTCCCCGTTAAAGGGGTTTTTTTGGGGAGTTTTTCCTTATCCGCTGCGAGGGTCATAAGGACAGAGGGATGTCGTATGCTGTAAAGCCCTGTGAGGCAAATTGTGATTTGTGATATTGGGCTTTATAAATAAAACTGAATCGAAATTGACTGATTGACTTGTGTTTTTATTTTGGCTTAGGGGAGGGGCATACAAATTTAAATGGTTGTATTTTGTATTCATTTTACCAAATTGACGAAATGACACCATTTATCACAGCCAGAACCAGTAAAAACAGAAAACATCGTTGGATTTTAGTATATTTTCAACGGTCCTTGAATACATTATGTGAAACGAATGCTTCCATCAGAAAAAAAAAAGTTTAAAATAGTGCTATTTCATCAAAATCACTTTGATCTACATGTTTCATTTTAAAATTTTGGATGACAAGAGTGAAAAGCAGGGCCTTAATCAACTCCAGGATTCGTCTTCAGCTTTCAAAGTTCAAAGGGTAACATCAAATATAAAGGGAGGGTCATGTATTTATGTATTTTCCCCAAGTCACTCCAGCGTAAGCACATCTTTACCACAGCGTGGTTGTTACATAAAGAAACGTAAAGTTTCAATGTTTCCGCTACATAATGATGTACAATGGTAATGTTTCTGTGGTTTGCAGAGACGTGCAGTGCCAATATTTATTGTGGTTATTGAAGTGAACGAAAACTTTCACTGTCATACTGGAACAAAACTTTACAATTCAAGTGAGCTACTGATGTCATGATACTGTCTCATTTGCACAGGCTCCTCCCACATGAAAACACTTTGGGCACCATGACTGACACTGCTGTGAGTCACATATTGATCACAATTTGACAGACTGTATCACGTGGAACAAAAGCTCTTTTGTATTTTTCAAGCAGGATTTCTTTAATAGAAATCCCACCAAAATGTGTGAAAATAAAGTTCCTTTAGCATACACTACTGATGTCATAGTGGTGGGTTGCCTAACAGTATGCACTATCTTATGCATGTATGTGAGTTATGAAGGAAAGTGTAGCTCTGATATGTAAGTACACATGAGTACTGTCTGTATATTTTTAAGGGACAACGGGGCTGGAGCACACTAAGTCTATTCAAGCAAACCGACCAGCTTTTCCACACTGCTATATCTTCAGTGGCTGTGACTCAGGGGGGAGCAGAGGCCTATACTACGAACCCTAACATTGGCCATTTGGATAACCAACACCGCGAGGCTGGTTATCAACTCGCTCAGTCAACTCTGAGGTTTTTTCTATCCAGCCAGTGCATTCATGTGAAAGAGGCAGGGTTGTTAATTACTAGCGGCCTCATCAAAGCCATGAATTAAGTAGCCTATGTTATATTATAGGGCAGATGAAACAGTTATAAAAATTATCTGCAAGAATGCTTTGCTTTATCGCAGTGAAATGTAAAGGTTAGCATGTAATTTTACAGCTGAGAAGACTAGAAAAAAGTTCCAAATATTAAAAGAGAGAGAGTATGTTCTGCTATATAGCCGACTTGAATGATGAAGAAACTGATCTGAACGTGGCACAAATAAACACTTAAAAGTAATGCCAGACTGTTTCTGTAAAAATTAGTTAGACTAATGTCTGATGAGGTCTATCTGACCGAAATGTTGCATTTATAATCAGAAGAACTAATTAGCAGTGTGTGGATGTCTTTATCTTTTTATTTCCGAATGTCATCACATATGTGTTTCACATCATTCTGAGCTGCAGTGATGAATCAGAGTGAAAAATCAGCCACGCTATCATCTTATGTTGCCCCAGGATAGAGTTGCAATGTATGAGGTTCTCACAGTATGTAGGTATCATGGTATCAAAATATCACTGTATTATGGTATTACAGAATTTATATTATCATCAATCAGAGTGACCCTTAAAAGGATCAAATGGAAGGGTTGTTTATGGTGGAACAAATGTTTAATTACTATAATTGAAACTAGAAACCATTTTGTTTCAAGTTGCTGGGATGAGGGGGGCAAGTTTTCAACAATATTGGACTGCCAAACAGCCTTAACTATACGCTGTTAAATTTAAAGCACGAGCAGAAGAGGCACCTACTTTGTTATTAATGAGATCCCTTTTATGGGAGTTACAAAAGCCTACGTCCTGATTTCACTACCTTTTAAACTCTGTGATGCTCACACACAGCAGTATCAGTCATGGGGTCGTGGTATCACACATGCCTTTACTGAAAACAGCTGCCTGCTGTGGCTTAAACTGAGGTATTGAAACTGAAAGTAAAGATATTTCTACTTTATCACTGAGAACTCACCTGCTAAGTAATCTGAATCTTTACATTCTTGCTGAGAGCCACATGGATTGTTGTTGTCATGTTTTGTTAGGGCAAATGGCCCATCAAAAGGGGAATCTATGGGTTGATTCACATCAGAATGCAGCTGTTTTTCTGAGTGTAGAAACCAGCCAGAATATAACTGAAGTGGCCTTATATTGTGGCTTTTATTGTGAAGCAACAACAGGAAATGCAATGTATTGCGTCACTGTGGGTCGACTGTCTGCGATCAGTCAAAAACACATCTACAAAACAAAAGTTTTTGCTGTAGTATTAAATTGCAGTTGCCACAGTGATCACGGGTGTTGCCCTGGCTTCACTTGGAGCAGGTCTGTTGGAGCCTGGGTGCTTGGGCAAATAGTGAAGCTGCAATGTACAATGAACAACAGTCTGCTGCGTGCACTGAACTTAAAGGGAACTTAAAGACAACACAGGACATAAATAAGAAATGCACAATATACAGAGAGGTGAGGTGGGGTCAATATTCAATAGCAAAATACAGGTTAATCCAATGTGGCTCCTACATCTGATTCATACAGTATGAGAGAGATGTTATATCTGACTGGTGTACCTGATGGGAACAACTCTCGCCCCGGCTCCCTCCAAGTATTTGACATAGGAGGCAGGGATGTAGGAGGAGCCACGAGCAAACCGGTCTCCGGGAAGATTTTCCTGCGCCAACACACCTAAGGAGGACAAAAGACAAATAATATAACACAGATATATAAATAAATGCATTGAAAATTTGAAATCCGAACCACACAGGAAAGACTAAGAAGCAACAAAGAGATGTCCACACTGATGCACTCTTGAAGAGATCAAATCTCTTACAGGTACTGACTTGTTAATTCAGGAGACGTGTGCGTCTCTCTTCATGTTTCCTTTCATTTTTTTCCCCGAAGGTCACCGGAACATCGGATCATAATTCACACGTATCACAAAACAGCACAAACTCTACCAGCCAGATGTATGTACTAAATATAGTTTAAAATTCCATCAGGTCCATCAAATGTTTTCATCCACAGTCTGTTGTTTTACCTGCAGCCACCACAGACTATAAATAATGGACGTAGCTACCGTGATGTCACCTACTGGTTTGGGGACTTCCATTTTAAAGTTTAGTGTTTGGCATTTTGTCCATCACCATATTGTTTTTTGGAGCCAGAGGTGGGCGAGGGGGTGGCGCTGTGGAGGAGCAAGGGGTGGATGTGACTCACAGACTGTGGGGACACCTCGCAGACAGCCTGTCACTCAAGCAGCCCAGCCCTAAACATGCATAACTTTGGGCCTTAATCAAATGTTAACAGGTGAGTTATACAACTAATTAATGCTTATATTAGCTACAGAGACCAAAACTGTTGTGCCAGGATATAAACATGTTTATTTCTGCTGTAAAGTTGGGCATTTTAACATGGGGTTCTGTGGGGATTTAATTTGTTCTGGTGCCAGCCCAAGCAGCCGTTTGATAAACTACAGTTTTTGGCACCTCAGTGTCGGCTTCATGTCTCAGCCTCGGTGGTTGCAGCTTGGCAGCCGCCAAAACAACGGGGTGTCCCATGCTGAGAGTGAAAGTTCTACAAGAGCACAGCAGATGAGAACTGTAAGATATGAAGTGCTGGACCTAAAATTCATGCATCCAGTATAATATACAACACAATGCCTGAGTTTTAGTTTGAAGCAGAATCAGAATTTGTGGACACGCATAGGTGTCAGTGTATATATGACATATGTGTATATAACTGCTGGACAACTCTGACAGCAACAAGTAAAAACAAAATCCACCATCAATTACGACCATATAACTCGAGCCCCTACACAAATTAGGTGACACAGGAATATGTAAGCGTATTATACAATAAGTTTAGACTGAAAAATGAACTTAAAACCACAGGTAAAACACAAAAAATACTACAAGAGCAATGTCGCTTACCTCTCCCATGAAAAAGGGGAGAGGTAAGAGGTACACCCCTTTATAGGTGGGGTACCCCCAAAGGTGTGTAATTACAATACTGAACATTTGGCTTTGTGACACATATTGCTGCTGTATAATTGACCCTGTTACATATAAGACAAACTAATATGGTTATCTAAATAATATTTCTGAGAGTGACTTATTCAACATCCTGCAAAACGTGTTCAATAGGACTTCACTACATGAAAAAAGTCATACTGCGATTATTTTGATGGATATTGCTATTGCGGTATGTGTCACCACTGTAGTGCGAATGGTCATTTTTGCATTTTATTTTCACTTTAAAAATATAAAATGATGATGGTAGTTTTGCTAGGGGTCTGTAAACAAACAAGCATGTTCCCTTACAACTGGAATATGGAATATGGATATTGCACTTGCCTGTATTGCGATTTTGATTAACTGTGCAGCCCCTGTTTAAGTGTTTGATGTTGTCCTTACACTTACAGCCATGCAAGAACTTCACCCAAACAAAATGCATCATAAAATTTAAACTATCTATTGTTTTATAGGTAAACAGAAATACACAATCCTGAAGCTATATTCATCATAAACATTTACAAACTTCCAAAACAGATTAACAGAAACTCTTAGGCTATATGGGGTATCTCTTCTTTTTCTTTTGTAACACTCTGCTGGGAAACAAACAGGCCACCTGAATGTAGTGACAAACTCAACCCTTTGTATGTCAACACACTTCCTACTGTACTCAAAACCACAGATCATGAGTCATGGCCATGGTCTACAAAAGTTTCAGAGTTCTGACCACAGTGACAGCAGCAGGTTTGCTCAAGACAACATGTTGTCCTGGCAAGTTTTCTCATCTCAATGCTGAAGTTATGTTATTTCTTTTACTTCTATACCTCAAAAATAAGGTTCAGAGTGTTGCAGCCTCTGCAGAAACGTAACTGGGGCCCCTTTTTACACAGACATCGTGCTATGGGGCCGCTGTTAATTCCATTCTTCTCACCGTCTTTTCATTTTTACACAGAACCAGACAATGACAGCATCATTCCACTCGTGTGTGATTTTAGATCACATCTAGGAATCAGAGGAGGAGGTGGGACAGACATGACATGTAACACAACAGCATCAGTCTCGAGTGTGATATATGCACGTCAGCAGCGCTTCATAAACAATAACAAAGGCATAACATGGCAATAACGTCTCTGTTACTATGGCGGCTGATCTCTTCCTCTGCTCAGAGGGTAAGGAGCCCCTGGACCTCACTGGATTCCCAATGTGCAGTCACTTTTGGGCTGCTGTTCTTCTTCAAGTTAGCTGCTAACTGCTATCAGCTAAAATGTGTATGCAATATTTAACTACAGATGTTATCAAGCACAAATAAACAAGTTTCGACCATAAAATTTGATCAAGTTTAGTCTCTTGTCCACTTTTGTGTCGGGATCAGCTGCAGACTAAGCTCATCAGAATGAAGTGTAAAGTACAGGAAACTCAAAGTGTAATGTCCTCATATGAGGACGCAGGGGCTCAGGAGGATAATAATGACAATTTGTTATGTTTAGTTATGTTTAATTATGATACATTTGCTAACGATTATTTCAGACCTCAGTGCGTAATTATTGGCTTTACATATTTTGTCAATATATTAATAAAATATATAAAGAAACATGCGTACTGCCTGGAGTTAAAGGTAATTAAGTGTTAGGTATTACAGTCTGTGATTATACATGTTGGCTGTGTAAAAGCTGATACACCCTGAGAACATTTGCACATAATTCGCAAAGGCGATGGAAAGACAAATAAAGCATAACTTTCTCCCCTGCAGCCTTCCATCCATCATCATCATCATCATCATCATCATCATCCATTCATCTCTTTTTCTGCACCCCTCTTGCTCCAATCAGCACAAGAAAAAGTACTTCAGATGTGGTAATTACTTTGAATATTCTGAAATTTACACATTATTTTTGGCAGTTTTTGAAACACAGCCTTGAAAATTCAGATGAGGACGAGTGGTTTTTAATAACTAGGATATTAACCAATAAGAGTGGTTTTGATCCAACTGACTGATTACATTCCAGTGGAGTATCTCTGAATCTGCAGCACACAGGCTACATATACAGCCTACACACAAGAGAAGCACCTCCAGAAGAGACACATAATTGAATGCTGGTATTTCTATATGATGATATTACAGTATACAGAGACTCCCTGTGTCTCTGTCAGCACACACACATACACACACCTCTCTCGAACATTCTCGATTAGAATTACATAAGAGCTAATCCGACAGCCGGTCTCTGCACGGACAGGGACCGACACAAACAGCCTCTGAGGCGGCTCAATCTTACCGATGACCGGCCGGTGGTTGAGCTGCTGGACCTTCGCCGCCGCGCACAGCCGCTGCCCGCAGAGACAGGCGGTCAGCACCGCGAGCACCGCTGCAGTCCGCCGACACATCCAAGACACCGGGCAGTGTTTCAGTCACTGAACTGCTGGAGATGTGGGATGGAGGATGGAGCTGCAGGTTCAGCAGGAAACGATACAATACCGGTGCTGGTTTCTGTCTATAAAAATAATAATATGCAGATACAATAAAGATCTGAAGGAAGAAGAAGGCACAAACAATGGTCAGGGTGAGGATGCTGAGTGTGGCTCAGGCTGTGTGGTCTAAGTGTGAGCCTCTGCTCGCTAAAGAGGAGCATCAAGTCAGTCACGTGTGGAACTCCCCTCCATAGACCCACGTCACCTAGAGAAGCCTCCTCCTGCTCTCTCCTCATAGAGACAGATCACACAGATCAGACACATGTCCCATCAACACTTCCGGTGCCTTCAGCTCAGGTACTATTATTCAGCTCAGCTCCATAGTTAGATCAGCTACAGTGGACAGCCTGCTCTACATGCAGTGGGAATTTAATGCTCGGGCTTTGCTGGACTGAAGCCTGGGGCCTGCTACAAAACCAGATCAACATATCCATGATATATTTTGGTTATCTGGCATGACTAACCCTAACACTGGCTCTCTGAAAGACCTCCTGAGGCGCTGTGTCCTCATTTGAGGACATCACATTTTGGGTTTACTGCACCTTATACTTCATTCTGCTTAACTTAGACCTGTTGTCCTCATTCATGGACACTTTTTTTGTGCCATCTAGTGGTAGCAAAACCACAATACCCTAATCCATGTAAAAACAAGATGGCAGCCATCTCTGCCACGTCAGTCTGCAGCCGACCCCGACACAAAAGTGGACAAGGAACAAAACCTGATAAAAGGATTTATAAGTGTAGTTTGATATGCCCTACAAACTTTACAAACTTTAGAAATGGTAACAAGCTGAGACGCTTTTAATTAGAAAGTATTAGTTTGAAGACATTGGGACTTAATTACCATTAACAATGTTCAGTTTTTCATACTAATCAGGTCCTACTGATCCCAAATAGCTAGGAGAAATTAAAAATGCATGCCAAACACAAGTTCAGGTCTCAGGAGGATATTCAGTACTACAAAGCTGGTTATCAACTGGCTCAGTCATCTCTGGGTTTCCTCTCCAGCCAAGAGCACGTTCATGTGAAAGAGGCAGGGCTGTTAATTAGGAGCCACATCATCAGAACCATGAATCAAAGAGCTTACTTCATATGATATGAGATGAAACGGTAGTAGAAACTTTCTACAGGAATATTATGTTCAAAGCACAGTGCCTTATCATGTAATGGCAACTTGTAGCTATTCCAGACTATTTCTACATATCAAGAGATCCAATAAGTAGTATATAGGGACCAGCTTTGCGCGTGCATGTGAAATGCGCGTGCACGTGAGACGTGCGTGCGTGCACGTGAAACACCCCCCCCCCCCCCCCCCTTCCGGCCCCTCCCCCACTACGCTCCTCCCCCACTCCGCCCCTCCCCACACTCCGCCCCTTCCGGTTCGCCCCCCCCCCACTCCGCCCCTTCCGGCCCCTCCCCCACTACGCCCCTCCCCACACTCCGCCCCTTCCGGGTCACACACACACACACACACACCGTCATATGAAATCCGTCTCTCATTGGTTAAACATAGCGCCTCCTATTGGCTAATCAAAAGCCCCTCCTTGCGGACGGATGTGTGTGGTGTATATATACAAGGGATTTTCTTAACAGGACATCCTCAACTTCTCGGACGGCGAAGCTACGGCGGGACGAGCTCTGATTTTTTTTTCTTCAACGATCGCCTGTATTCTGCAAGACGTTTCTGCAACCATGTCTTCCTGCACCAGCAACAGCTGCATCGGGTCAAGCGAGCGCCCAGGTATGTCTGATGACCCGGCGACAGTTGTGGATGCTCGGGCCTTACAAGAAAAGGAGACGTGTAGGAAGTGGGCTCGTTACGCCGGAGAATCGTGAATTTGAGCTAGAGCTGGAGGGTGTTAATGGGTATGTTTACAATGTTAAATATCAGGACTCTGTTGTCACACTCAGTGCGCCACCGTCGCAGTGTGGTTCCAGGCGTTGAAACATGGTCGGTCAGTTTGATGCATAGCGATTGGAAATTGTTTTGGTCTGAGTTCTGCCCTGACCTAGACCAACCTGGTTTCCCAGAGAGTATTTATGTCTCGCAGTGGGTCAGCAAACGGGCCCCAGATGTACCGCATTGAGACGGATCGTTTAACAAACGGGCGGAGGACTTTATTTTTCTCAGTGTGTGCAAAGATCGAGAATCTGTGATCGCGAGCAGAGGCCGCGACGCTGGGGACAACAACCCTACCCTCTTACGCTTCAAGAGCGTGACGAGTGGTTTAAAACTGTTTTCTTTATTCAGTGGTGTGACTGGAGATCTCTGCAGAAATTGTTTGACGGTTGACAAGGGCATCAGAAGAGACAGGATCCTCTTCTTACCAGAGTGTTAGAAAACGTCTTCTTTTCGATGATGCGCAGACTAATGCGCGGGGTAGTCACCTTCCTTCCCTGTGCCGCCCGAAAATCATCAGACACATCGACTACTGATAAAGCCTAGGTTAGCATAACTTTTGTATTTTTGTCTTTTTTAAATTATGATAAACGCTGTATATGATTTTAATGTTGTTTTTCTGTTGTTTTTACAGGCAGCGTCTTGATCAGCACCCATGACGACGATGATACTAGAGGGTGTTGGGAAAACGATTGCGGTGGTGTGGAACCCTGGACACCTCATATGAAGCCGCTTGAGGCGCTGCATGTGAAGAAGAAGAAGGAGAAGAAGGAGGAGGAGGAGAAGGGACATGTCTCGACACGGTCCCTGACAAAAGACGACGTGGACACGATCAAAGACTTTCTATCACGCTGCCAGTATCACGCAGGGCTGGAAAAAACAAGAGCTCTCTGCAACGGGTGTAAAATCAACCACCCGAGTCGACACTCTTGCTTGTATGATTTTGATCAGATCAGATGTATGTATTTTGACCAGATCCTGGACTCTGTATTCAACCCGTCTCTAGGAAAAGCTCTGCATTACCTGTTTGCGCAGATATCACCGGGGGCTTTCTCACAAGACAGGCTTTTAGGAGCGGCCGAGACTCTGAGACACTATCTCAGACCCGGATGTGACGGACCATCTGCCAAAGAGGAAATGGAGACGGAGGAGGACCACAAGCACGACCGCTTTACGCAACGCCTTCACCGTGTGGACCAAGTGCTGCTGCTGCTGCATGTCGACAGATTTGTAATATTTACCGCAGAAAAAATGATGTTGTTCTTTGGGATCACATTAGCCACATATCTTTTCACGTGGAAAAGACGCCATGCCGTGAACAGACTGACATCACTTCTGCACGGGGTAATTACCGGTGACGGTGTCCTCGCGAATGTGTTACATTCAACAACCATTTAAACGTTATAAGGACAAGTGTTAAAAATTGAATGATACAGTGTGTGCGGCAGCACACAGTACATCAGCGGTTAAAGATGAGGTAACGGAATATTTCACAAACTGTAATGAGTCTTAGGCGTTTGCAACACGCCATGTTATTTGTCTTTGTGCATTTCTTTGTGATGCGTGTTTTGATGATTAAAAATGGTGTACCATTAGATGTTTGTGATGCAGTTCAGCACCTAGTGCGACACATGATAGACAGAGATGTGACGGTGTGTGTAAAATACCTAAACATGTTGAAAAACCATAAATAAATAAATAAAAGACGGTGTGTCGACCTCATCTTGGCCACTTGTGTTGTTGACTGAATATGGAGCGCACGCTAGACAAGATTTACCACGAGCACACCCAGGGGTCTTGGAGGTGTACAAAAACTTTGCGATGCTGTTAGAAAATGCACTGGGGAGGCTCCGGGGATGCCTGAAGTAAAGCGTTACTTACAGGGGCAAGATGTGTATACCCTCCACGCTAAAGCAGCTGTACACTTCCCTAGAAATAGGGTGTTGGTTAGCGGTATTGACAAACAGTTCCAGGCCGATCTGGTGGACATGAGTGAATATTCAGCAGAAAATGACAGTGTGTGCTACCTGCTGACATGTATCGATGTATTTTCTAAATATGCATGGGTTAGGTGTCTTAAAAACAAGACCGGTGCATCTGTTGCAAAGGCGTTTGAAGACATTTTGAACGAAGGACGCATACCTGTAAAACTCCAAACCGATCAGGGGACAGAGTTTTATAACAAACAGTTTCAACATCTAATGGAGGTGTATAAAATTAAACATTTCTCTACCTCAAACGAGACTAAGGCTAGCACGGTTGAACGTTTCAACAGAACATTTAAGACCCGCATGTGGAGATATCTAATGTCTGTTAATTCGCGTAGATATGTTGATGTCGTCCAGGACATCGTCAACGCCTACAACAAGACTCACCACAGATCGATAAAGATGACCCCATCCGATGTAAACAAAGACAACGAAGCTCGTCTTTAACACGCTGTACAAGGAGAAGAAGAAGAAGAAGAAACCGCAGAAGATCGTATCGTTCAAATATAATGTAGGGGACACTGTGAGAATATCAAAACTCCATGTGTGTTTAGAAAAGGTTATGAACAAACATATACAGACGAGTTTTTTACAATAACTAGGCGCATAGCCCGCGACCAGCCTGTGTATAGAATATCAGATTGCTCGGGTGAAGAGGTAAAAGGCACATTTTACGAGCCTGAGCTACAGCCGGTAATCATTGACAAAAACAAGGTGTTTAAAATAGAGAAAGTAATATCCAGAAAAACTATAGGCCGGAAAAAGATGGCGCTTGTGAAATGGTTGGGGTGGCCTGAGAAATTTAACTCGTGGGTCTCTGAAAAGGACATCGTTGACGTGTGATATATATATATATATATATATATATATATATATATCACGGGATGTTACCTGTTTACACAGCCACTTTGGAATTGTCGCACGTCCCAACAACATCAAGAAGATGGAGAACAAGAACGGATTTTATGTCACGTTACCGAGTAATGCATCGCTACACGTGTATCCTAATAACAAGATATGGCGCTACCGAACAAAATTAGCAAAACCGATTGTTCTGAGCGAACCGTACGAGGTGGGGGTTATTGAACTTCAGTACTCTAGGGTGGTCAACGGTCCCTGCTTCTGACGCGGACGTGTTAATATACGATAGTAAAACCAACCAGACAGCCACTATAACACTGTTTGCCGGGTTTTACGACTCCATTCCCAGAATACTAAAAGAATTTAATGCTAAATGCATCGGTAACCCGATAACATCGCGCTTAGGTCTTCAATATAACAACATTACAAATCACGCTTCATTTTTCGGAGGAGAAGGATATAAGGTGACGTTCCGCGCGGGAAACTGGCCGAAATATTGGGTTTTAAGCCCGGTGAGCCGTTTGAGATACCGGCGACCCCTATTTTTAAGAAAATCTACGCCTCTCCTCACCCCGCAGATATTTTTGGGGGAGTTTATAATATATACGTTTACAGCGATATTGTTGATTATCAGCTAGTGGGAGACAGCCACGTGCCGCTCCTCCGATGTATAAATATAACGCCGGAGGTAGGTCGTATGCCCACACTGACAAATGACAAGCCACACTATAAATCGCTCTCCAAATCTGTCATTGGCGATATCGAGATATCGTTAAAAAGCGATCAAAACCAGTATATACCATTCACGTGCGGAAAAGTGATTGTTAAACTACACTTTAGACCTGTGAAGCAGTATTTCTAGACCTGAGAAAATGGCCTACACACCATATGTGCGTGGCGATGCCCGATATATGACATATTACATGAACCAAGCGGGTGGCGAATTACCTGGATTTATAGGTTCAAGTACACAATACGTAACGGTTTAGGCGGCATATTTAGGCTTGCTTAGAATGGCTGTACCGTTATTTAAAAAGGATTCAGCATCGCCAAGCCACATTTAAAAACGCGCTGTAAACATTGTAGGGGATATGGCGCCCAACATTGCCAGAAGCGCTGTATCGAGACGACAGGAAGGAAAGCGGGTTGATGGTGATCAGAAAAGACCGTCCAAAGACCCCCTCATCGAGGTCGCAGCTCGGCAGGTCCAAAAGCGTAAACGACCGTCAAAGTGACACGACGCATCAGAAAGAAGTCGGCCACCAAGAGAAGCACAACTTCCAAAAGACGCGCGATGATTCTGCGTAAAGACATATTCTAGTCTGAGAAGAGAAAACAACATCAACAGCCATGGCACTCATACACAACCAGTCGGAAGAATGTGTGAAGACGGAGCTGGATCTGTTCACAGTGCCGTACACACAGACATCCATTGAAAAATCTACATTTGTCGAAATACCCCCGGTTTCGCCATTACGGGATGCCGGGCCTCTGGAATTTTTATATCAGCCTGCGGCGATTACATTGATCTAAACGATACCTACCTGTACATGCGCGAGAATCACGAACCCGATGGTACCGATTTGGCCCAAGCCGCAGATGTGGGTTTGTAAATTACCCCGGTGTACGTTATTCTCGCAGGTGGATATCATGTTAGGAGACAGGCTTATAACCCAATCTTCCAACACATACCCGTGCGAGGATAATCAGTGTTTAATCAACTACGGAAAGGACACCTTAGATACGCAGTTTAGCAGCGGCCTGTTTTTTATAGACACAGCAGTACACATGAATGCTGCCTCGATAACCGGAGTTATCGAAGGCCTAGCCGACAGAGGGCGATACACCGTCAACAGTCGCACTGTGGAATTAATAGCACCGATACACTCCGATTTGTTTTTTCAGGAAAAGTTATTGCTAAACGGTATAGACATTTCCCTAAAATTTATTCGATCAAAGGACGAGTTTGCCTTAATGACTGCGCAAAATAATCAATACGCCGTGAAGATCGTATCGGCTAGCTTATTTGTGAAAAAGGTGGCCGTGGCACCTGCCGTTAGATTGGCTCATAGCAGGGCACTGCAGCACACTAACGCTAAATACGCTATTGACAGAGTGGCTCTGAAAACATTTTCCATACCTGCAGGAACAAGAGTGTGCAACCAGGAAAATCTTTACATGGGACAAATCCCCAAATTCGTCATCATAGGCTTTGTTGACCATGAGGCATATTCGGGGAGCTATAACCGAACCCCTTCTGTTTTCAGCATTACGATACAGAGTTTATTAGCTTGTACGCAGGACGGGCAGTCTCACCCTGCAAAGCCCTTTCAGCCACTATTTCAGAGAGGTCAGTATGTGAGAGAGTATTTCCAGCTGGTACAAACTACAGGACGTCATTTAAAAGACAGGTCTCTGGCCATATCACGTAATGAGTTCGGGAATGGTTACACGTTATTTTGCTTCAATCTGGAACCTGGCGTCGTGCAGGGAATGTATCACTGATTAAAAGTGGTAATGTGAGGTTGGAAGTCCGTTTCAGAGTACCTCTACAGCGCACCGTTAACCTCGTGTGTTATGCTGTTTACGATTCTGTTATCGAAATATCAAACAAGAGACAAGTACTTTTGGATTATTACTAAAAAGAAGAAGCGGTATCAGCCATGAACACTATAGAGCTGACCGGCATCCTCAATAAAAGAATCATTAACGGGACAAATTTTTAGGAGTCCTGGCATGCGACCAACTGTCAAACCATAAAGGCACAGCGTTCCCGCCATGCTGGTTGTGAATACACACCCTCAAACATGCCCGGTGAACACTGGCTCGCTATTTATATTACGAAACAGAAGCATGGATATTTTTTTGATAGCTTTGGAAACCCTCCCGACAGCGACAAATTTCCATCGGTGATATACAGATACCTCGTTGAAAACTGTGCAGACGTGTATTATTCCCAGAGGCAGGTTCAGAACAACTACTCTACAGCCTGTGGACAGCATTGTGTCTTTTTTCTGTGTCATATACAAAGAGGAATTCCTTTTACAAGAATGTTAAACATGTATAGTGCTAATCTGGCACGCAATGATGCTATGGTGTGCAAGTTTGTAAACAAAATACAGCCCTCTGTATGTCGTGGATATAATTTCACATGTGTACAGTGCAGCAACATGCTGTGTGACTGTGAATAATTCTAATAAATAAAGAGAGAGAAAGCATGATCCGCAGTTCAGACATTCCATTTATTTAACACATTTGTAGAATACATTCATTTGGTCAAGAATTTAATAATAGTAATAATGAAAAATAAAATATACATTCAATTGATCAAGATTTATAAACAAAAATACATTCAATAGGTCAAGAATTTAATAATAGTAATGATGAAAACGATGGTACATTCAATAGGTCAAGGGTTAAAACAAAAATACATTCATATGGTCAAGAGATAAAACAAAAATACATTAAATTGGTCAAAAGTTAAAAAAAAACAAAAATACATTCAAACGACATTCAATAGTAAATATTAAAAATATAAAGAAATCAGAACAAATGTAACAAAATTACACACACACACACTTTTATTATTATTAAAAATCCTCCCACTGTGAAGTGTTTAGTCTGTGAGGTAGTGAACGTGTTGAAGCAGGTGTCCTTATTGGCGCTAAAGCACCCGGTGAGCCTATTACCGACCGTTTTCCCCTTGCTTTTATGGGATGAAAAACTAGGGCGTCTCCGATTCTTTTATACTCCGCTATATCCCCACGCACCTGTTTGTTAGGGATGGCCATTAAAGGTATGTTTAAATGGGCTAGGGTTTTTAGGAACACGTCCCACCCCAGTGGTCTAGAAATGTCTGAAATATTGTGTGATGCAGTGACACTTTTCACCAGGTCATACAAATGAGTACCGTGGAGGGACGGCCGTTAACAACAATTTCAGCGTTGTCTGTCCAGGATAAAACATGCTTTGAGCGGGTAATTGCATCTAGAATGTATTCAGCATTTCTCTGACTTCTTTTAGGAATGTGTTTTAACACACCCTCTAAAACCGTGTCCTTTTTATGCCCATCATCATCATCATCATCAGGTCTGCGGTCCTCTGGTCTAATTTCGTTATCAGGCATTGCCAGGGTCAGTACAGTTTTTTCACGCTCACCCTGTCTCACCAATGCCAAATAACGCTGCAGTACTTGAGAGTATTTTTGGCTTTTCATATACGTCTGTGTCCGGTAGTTTCAATATGTCAGACATGGCTCGGTCAAGGTCGTTTTGTACTACCTGTCTTATGCTTGCAGTGTTTTGGTCCTGATGCTGCTGCTGCTGCTGCTGCTGCTGTTTTAACATGTCAAGCTGATGCTGAGGAACCAAAAACATCTTCTGTGCATGCTCCATATTCTTCTTTCTTAACCTCTGCTTATCAGGCTTGTGATAAATGGTATAGCTGCTCCAAGTAGTGGTAGTAAAAACCCGCCGCTCTGGTTAATCCTCTTTTTCTTCTTTAAATGTTTAACATTTTTGTCCGCAACCAGTCTGATGATGCCTCTCTTCTTTTTTAACTGAGCGTACTGTTTTTCTGTCAAAGGGATGTTACCTCTCAACACATTTAAAGCTATTTCACAGAGTGCATCGATAAAGTCTGCGCTAGCGCCACACACAATGACCCTTCTCATACCGGCGTTGCTTTATATAACAACTCCAACATGGCTAGATTCCTCTGCACGCGTGGCGACATTATTTAGCCCTTTGTTTGTTTTAGGCATATAAACAACCTGCTGATTTGACAACAAAGCGTTTCTGAGCCTCAAGTGGTCTGGAGTGAAAGCTTTATAATCTATGAGGAGATACCCGTATGCGGAACTAGTGGCGTCAGTAAACGCCTCAAAAAAATATTTAGTGTGTCCGGAAACATCTGTTTGCCCAGGAGTGTAACCTGATATTTATCCCTAGGGTTTTTGAACAAGACAAGGTAGTTTGTGTTTAAACTAATGGTTCTGCTAGCCTTGCCTTGTATAAACAAATTTTGAACCAGATATATACAGCTGAGATTTCTATGGTGGACATATTTGGTGAATACATTCTGAACTTCTATATTGTCACTTGCGTCATTCATTAAATCGTCTATGACGAGTAGATTAGTCTTGTCCGGGGTAATAGCTCGTCGTCACACAGGAATCGGGTAACCCTTTAACAAAGTTGATGTCTCTTAATTTAAGGAGTTGGTCATATAAAGGTTGCCAGCATGAGTATCGTAGACCAAATTATCAATGTTATGTGAAATAACTGTAGATGCATTTTCAATAAGACCCTTGACAAAATATGTCTTCCCACAATTTGAGGACCACTCACCACCAAACTAAACGGATGCTGCAGTCTTGAGTCAAAAGAGATGTTAGTAGCCATAAGGTAGGGTGCTGTAGTCTGACAGGACTCTGCGCTTGTTATACACAACCTTGACTTTTTTGTGTACTACGTCATTTTTAAGATGAAACTTCTTTTATCACGTCTGATGGTTTCCGCCTCTGTGATCACATGCATCTGAGTGTTCTGATTGGTCACAAAGGACTGGACCAACCCTTGCGACTCGTGGGTGAGCACTGCTGCATTTTTGGCGTTAAGTGTGACACCCTTGCACTTGACCTGCGTTTTACCAAGTTTTGTGCAGTAGGCGTAACACTTTGGACCCCCAGACACAAACTCTGTGATATAATCTTCCTCTGGGAGCCCGCACACATCACCGTCATTGATCTCGTCGGTTAAGTCACCCAAGTATGAGCCTAGAGGGGGAACCCAATCACCTGGGCCGGACGTGAAAATGACGCTGTCCGTGTCACAGTACAGCACACGCTCCTGCAGCCTGTCCAACAAGTCATACAGCATCAGCCTAGCATAGGCGGTGGTCATAGCCCCTATGAACACATTCACATCATTCACTCTGGGACGCCTTACCATCTGCGTGACACCACTGGACAATGGCCACGTCATCGGATATAAACCCAAACTGACGCACGTCATAATGGTCGCTGAACATGAGCTGCGTGAATCTCTCCGGTTCTGTAATTAACTCGCAGGAGGGCATGTTACTCCGCATGCTGAATCTGCCCCACAATGAGTTCAGGAGAAGCTTGTTACAATTCCTGACCGCCTTGTTGACACAGATTTTGTCAGCATCGAGTAAAATCCTCCTTTTCATGGTAGTCACGTATGTACTGGGCTTTCTCTGCAGGAGTAATGACATGCCGGGTAGCCTGACGCCTCCTGCTTACACTGCCCAAACGTCTTGACATATTCCTTGAACAAGGTGTCTGTCTTGTTTGGGAAATGCCACACTTCATCAATGCAGACAATCAGGTACCCCTTCTCGACAGCTTTCTGAAGTTCAAACGAGACCCACACACCTGACAGCTGTCGCTCGGCGTCAGTATGCGCACAGACACTGGTCTGGTTTAACTCCGCAGCACACCTGCCACACGGAAACATGAGCCTTTTGTGACACCTGTAGGGCAGTACGGGTGGTACAGACCTCTGGGAGGAAGCACGGTACACTTTACAAACCCGAAATAGTTTTCTACCGGACCAAAATCTCGGTGGATAATTTGAGGGTGTCCAACCGGTATTGTTTTTGACTGTACAGTAGGATACAGGCTTGTGAAATCGTAGTATCTGATTTTCTCATCTGCGTTATCAGCCTTGTGGTACATCTTGATGGCGTTGTACGCCCTCCAAAAAGGGCTTGTCGTGGGCGTTCTTTGAGCCTGTAAGTGTTGAGGTGCGCCTGAACAGATGGGTCTGAACGTTTAGCGCCTCCCACTCACATTCCCACATCACCACCACACGCAGACCATGCACACTTTTCAACGCTGATATTTTTCACAGAATGAGTGGTACAGACTGCCATAGGGTTTTTGGTGACAGGATTCACTTCGGTCTGGACGCAACACTTGACACATCCGTGAAAAAGCATCCCGCAAACTCGTAGCATGTGTTTGTGGCCCTGTTATACCCATCCACAAAAACTGCCCAAATTGTTGCTCACCGTGGTTCAAAGCGTGTCTAATCTAGCCTTCTACCTGGCCACGTATTCCAGCCATTGCATAGACACCTCAGAATAGGTTTTATTCTGCCGTGTGTATGCGCCTTCATACGTGAGGGCAAGGGTGTCTTTGGGTAAGCGCGTTTTGAAAACGCCCATGCAACTCGGCGCCAGTGTCGTGAACGCGAACGGTCGAGGTCTGTGCACCTGATAAATGTCTCACGATAAATTAGACAGGCCTTGCGAAGCACTTCTACATCATTAACACAGTAGTGGCGAATTTCTGTCTGGAAATCAAAGGTTTTCTCACGGACGGTGTCATACCAGATCATGAACCTATGCTTGTCACTGTCAGACATGGTGTTGTACCCGTAATAAGAGGGGTCGGGGTATTTCCCCACATAGTACTCGTTCGCCCTGGTGTTGAACTTGTGCGGAAAATACCCCTTCTCCATGTCCTCAAAACCCATGGCAGCCGGTGTCCTGGATAAACGCATGGGTAGAAAGCTGAAAGAATCGATCCAGCGTTGCTGGAACGCCTTGTCATACATCAGGATGACCCTACTGCCACGCATGGTTACTGTGGAGGGATCCCTGTTGCACAAAATATTCCAGCAGTATGTAATTATCAAACCCAGAGGCGTTGTGTGCAATAAATGTGTACCCCTTATATTTTGGCTGCCGGTACCGTTTAACAAAGCGTGTCAACGCATTTCAGGGTGTTGAAACAAAATTTGTTTCCCTCTGTGTCCATAGCACACACAAAGTTTGCTTCGTGCTTGCCCTCGTGATAACGTGTCTCAAAATCAAAAATATGTATTTTGTGTGTGGGTTTTGTTTTTCAGCGGCTGGATAAAACATTGGTGTACAGCATCGCTCTCATTTAGGGCCTCGCCGCAGTGTGTACACTTTGGTGGCTTGCATTTATGCTGCGTTCTTGCCGCATTGTAGGTTTTACCACACTCTTCACAATATTTCACTTTGTCACACGGCGCTGCGTCGTGTTTAGAGTGAGGGTGTTTATGCTGATTATAGCAGTGTCTGGACTTGCAGATTCGTTTACACCCTGTACATTTTACAGTGGCCCCTGTGTGCATGTGACACTGTGTATAACAAACATTGCAGAGGTATTTACAAACGTGCTTAAACGGTTCTGTGTATGAACCGTAACAGTAGTCACACACATAGGTCCCGAAGAAACCGGTTTTATTTACAATCAGGTAATAATGGTCATTGTGCAGGTACATCCACACAGTGCTGGCGTGTACAGCGTCATGGGTTTTGTAACACTGTAGGTGTTTACGCCCTGAACCATGGTGGAATACTACGATTTTTATGTTTAAGTGATGTTCAAATTTTGTGATATCAGAGAGCGACACCTTGTGGGTTTCATCAAATCCTACAGCGCTATGCAGTTGTTTAGCATACTGCATTTTATCAGTGGCAGACATGCTTTCATTAACAAAATGGGCGAGACAAAGAGAAAAAAAGACTGTTATGAGACACGTCTTTTTCATGGTTATACAGGTGCCTTCCCTTCTTAGATAAAATTTCATCATAAGGGCGCTTCCTAGCCTCAGTCTAGAACCACCACCACTACTACCCCGTGCCACGGTCACAACAAACTCCAGATCATCATCTGTCAGCGACGTGTCATTACTCTGCACAACTTGAGAGACCACCTCCAAAAACTCGTCAGCGTTATATGCGTTGTCAGAGCTTAAAACAGCCTGCACATCGCTGGCTAGAGATGGTCCTCTCAAAACCACATTTAATACACTACCTGCAGGAGAGTCCTCTAAGGCTGCACCAATCACGCATGACAACCTCTCTCTAACACCGTCAATTGCCTGGGTGATGTTATCAAGACTAACGTCTCTGAAATCGACCCTCTGGCGAAATTCGGCAGCGTTGAATCTAGGTATGTCACGGACACGCAACTGTGCACCGCCTGTACTGGTAGATGGAACAGCAGGTGTTCCTTCTACCGGATTTCCTGCGCCGTGTTGACAGACCATAGAGTTACTCACAGAACCGACAGCAGCATGTTCAGCACAGACCCCGCGATCACTCACATTCACACCAGAGACACTCACGGTCCCAGAACTGATAGCAGCATGCTCAGCAGAGACCCCGCGATCACACACATTCACACCTGAGACACTCACGGCCCCAGAACTGATAGCAGCATTCTCAGCAGAGACCCCGCGATCACTCACATTCACACCAGAGACACTCACGGTCCCAGAACTGATAGCAGCATGCTCAGCAGAGACCCCGCGATCACTCACATTCACACCAGAGACACTCACGGCCCCAGAACTGATAGCAGCATGCTCAGCAGAGACCCCGCGATCACACACATTCACACCAGAGACACTCACGGCCCCAGAACTGACAGCAGCAGCATGCTCAGCAGAGGCTCCATTATCACGCACACATTCACACGAGAGACACTCACAGTCCCAGAACTGACAGCAGCGGCATGGTGATGCTATATTATCGTTGTCACTGTTGTTATTAACACCGATTTCTACAATAACATCAGCATTAGATGTAGCGGGAGTAGCAGCAACACCAGAACCTGAACCGCAAGCGAGTGATGGTGATGACGCTGATGATGATGGGCATAAAATTCTGTCTCTTAAAAACAGTGCTGTTCTCTTCTCTATCCCCCGCATTCTTGTTATAATGTATCTGGACCAGCGCATAACACTGCTGTGGCTAGCCAATACATCTGGTCCAGAGGGTGTGTTAAAACGTTCCCTAACTGTCCCTGTCAAAGCACGCCCCTCTGTAGTGCACTGGGACGAATCGACATTATCAGTAAAATGTGTGCTTTCGTCATCTGTGTCATAACGACCATCCCGACCTGGGTGCTCATTCGTTTTAACATTTTCCTCGGGGGTGCCATTATCTACGTTTACTTACCAATGTGCTCCTGTTTTTCTATACAGTGCGTCTACTAAGTTATTTATTGATGTTGTGATTGTGTGCTGTAATTCAATTAAGGTGACGCTCTGTTTAAGCAAATGTACCTGTGTATTAAGGGCTCTGTAGCGTCGCTCGTTAGTTTTAGTGCTCCTAATCAGGTTTCGCCGCTCGCTTGCCAGGAGGAGGTATCGCGTCTCGGCAAATCTTTTCTGACGCTGTTCGCGCCTGATTAGCCTAGCCTGATGCCTGCACCTGGTTTTGAGCAATGCGTTCTCTCTTGCTATAACAGCCACTGGGGTGGGAGAATCAGAGGGTGAGACAGGGTCGGTAATAGGCTGAGGAGGGGTAGGCGGCTGCTGGGTGGAGGCGGGGGCGTATGGCTCAATACACTCTCAACATCAGCATCAACAACTACACCTACACCTACTGGATGAGACAGGGGTGAGGATAGGCCGGGAGGGCTGGAGGGATGGCTTGGATACGCATCAACAAACACTACACTCTCATCAACATCAACAACAACACCTACTGGAGGAGGCAGGGGAAAAGGGATAGGCTGAGGCGGGCTGGAGGCCTGGCCTGGATGTGCATCAATAAATGCTATGCTCTCCTCCTCACCGTTTTCAACAACAACGTCAGCAAAAACACTGGGAGGGGGAGGATATGAAGCGGGTACAGGTGATAATGTCAGTAAGTCGGGTAAGTTACTGTGTCTGTAATCACCAGTACTGTCTAACAGATCATCAAAATCTGGAATATAGTCAGCACCTCTTAATAATGTGGGGATTGTGGGAGATTCCCACACACACCTCTCCCGCTGCGGGAGCAGAAGCAGCACCAGTATCAGCAACGCCAGCCTTCACACGGGTACTCTTAGAAAATAGATCTATGCTAACTGCGTGCAGATGCAGTAGGCTGGTGTTCTTTGGTTGGGAGAGCGACTCCTGCTGACTCCACAAAGCCTCTGTAGATATTCCCACGTTAAATAGCCGCCGGTGCGGAGGAGGAGGAGGAGGAGGAGATGGCCCGTGTTCCTCACTGATCGATGCCCTCTCACGCTGCTGGGCGTCCGCTGTTCCGCCGACTTCCTCTCGACCGTTAGGAAAGGAGTTCACAGACTCCCCGACCTCCTCGAATGTGCCGTTGAAGCACTCCTCAACAGCCGTTGGAGCCGATTCTACACCGCCCGATCCTAGTGCGCTCCCGCTTCACCCGCAGATAATCCCTGGACAACCAGTAACGCAGCTACCGGCGCTTGTTTCTTGCGTGGCCGTCAGCTCAGGCGGTTGAGCACTGTTTATTAAAAAAATACAACATTAACGTTATCATTATTATTAATATTATTATCATTATTAGGCTGCTATTATTATTATTATTAGTATTATTATTATTATTAAATAACGACGTGTCTTACGTGAGAAATCCTTGTCCTGACGGTGTAACCCTCTGGAAATTTTCAGCCGGGTAGTCCTGGTGAATCGCCCAGGCACTGTTATGGAAAAAAAACAAAAAACAAACAAAACGATATGTTAGCAGTATTCTGTATCCGACACATATTAACATAATATTCATATAAAGTAGCGTTAAAACATTGTGTCTTACGTGTTAAACCCGCTAGAAAACTGATTGAGGGGTCTCAGTGGCCTGCGCTGTGCACTGTGGAGAAAGAGGAGGTAAAACAGATGTTTGCAATGATGCGCAAGCATTCCCCCATTAATGATAAATAAAATATAAAAATAAAACAGTCTTACGGTATAAAATCTCTAGCAGCAGCAGAGGCTGGAGGGTCTGTTCTGCGCCTTTTCAACGAAAGTGAGCGTCTTTGTGCTGCAGCTGGAAAGTAATACCATTTATTTAGCTTAGTAACACACTCTTTAAAATAATAATAATAAAATACATTCATTAGATCAAGATTTAAAACGAAAATACATTCGTTAGATTTAGAATTTAATAACAGTAATAATGAAAATAAGTAATCACACACAAGCACGCACACTCTACGAAATGATATGTTAACTTACGGCTGCTGCAGCGGGTGCAGGGGCACGGTTTTCAACTCCGGACTCGTCAGCAGCTGTACCTAATGAGAAATACTTTTTTTTTTTTTGTAGTTGTTGTTTTTAGAATGTTTTTTCTGAGAAAAATTAAGTATCTAGAGAGCAATGTTATCCAATATAGTTTAGGCACGCTTACCGTTAATTGAGGCCATTGTCCGCAGTAAAAGCTGTAGAAAAGGGTCCGCTGTGTTTCACGCAACCTAGACTTTTTTTTTTTAAAAAAGATCCTCTGCTTGTTTCACTGGGATTTTTATACATTTGGGTAAAACAATAAAACAAACACGACACACATCATAAAACCCTGATTGGTTGTTGGTCTAGCCTTGCTGTATGATTGGCTACTGTACTTTCTTTCTCGTGTTTTGCCCGGACATGTCTGAACATTTATTACACCGAACAGATGCTGCACAGCAGGGGGGTCGTTGTAAAAACATCCGTGCATTCTTAATTCCTCTGATCTCGGACATCCCGGCGCCATGCGCAGTGGTCTGGGCTAGGTGAAGTGTTGAATCAACACTTGTCGCTACTTTCGGCGAGGTGACGAATCAACACCTGTCGACATTTTTTCCGGTGCAGGGGCGCAAGGAGGGCTTTTGATTAGCCAATAGTTAGGGTTTCATTGGAAACCAGCCCCCAGAAGGAGGCGCTATGTTTAACCAATGAGAGCAGGATTTCAGTATGGACGGGAGGGCTTTTGATTAGCCAATAGTTAGGGTTTCATTGGAAACCAGCCCCCCAGAAGGAGGCGCTATGTTTAACCAATGAGAGCTGGATTTCATATGACGGTGTGGGGACCGGAAGGGGGTGGGGGTGGTGGGGAGGGCGGGTGTAGGGGTTCACGTGCACGCACGCACGTCTCACGTGCACGCGCATTTCACATGCACGCGCAAAGCTGGTCCCCTTATACTACTCCAATACCTGACATAGATTTAGGATATCACTGTAAGAAATAAGTAGGAGTGAGTGTTTTGCTATTTAGTTGGAATATGAAGGACCTACTCTGACCATATCACATAAAACACTTAAAAGTAACGGCAGGCTGTTTCTGCTACATACTGTGACTAAAGAGTGGAGAAGTTGCCTAGTTAATGTCTGATGAGGTCTATCTGACTGAAATGTTGCGAGAACGAGAACTGACTGACACTGTGTGGGTTATTTTAGTAAGAGAACACTGTGATAAATTCATCTGCAGAGAAGACAAGAAATAGCCCTGAACAATACCAAACTTTATTAACATGGCAGTAATGATGATCAGACTAATAATAATAATTCATTAATTTATTAAAGGCCTTGAAAAGAACATGATATTTTGGATACATGTTCGGGTCATTCAAGCAGCACCTTTTGTGTAACTGCGTGCAAGAGAGAGAGCAGGTAATAACTTTAATGTTGCAGCTGGTAAAGGTGGAACTCATTTTAAATACTTTATTTACTGCTGGGTAGTTTAATTTGTAATTATGCATCATGATTTACTACTTGGTTGTATTTTTATATTACTAATCTAAGTTTTCAAAGTAACTAAAGCAGACAAATAAATGTAGTGGAGTAAAAAGTACAATGATTCCCTTTGGGATAGGTGCATCAAATGTAAGTACTCAAGTACACATACGTCAAAATTCTCTTCAATCTAATGATAGTAGTTGCAAAGTATTCTGTTTCTAATCAGTACTAATTACTAACAGCTGCTAATATGTTTAACATGATCGCACATGATCACAGGATTTATTTACCTTGAAACCCCTCAGATCAGTACAGAGCTCGGTAAATTAGCTATATGGTTTTCGCGCCCCACATAAATGGAACAAGTTGCAAGAAGTATTAAAATTGGACAGGTAGGTATCGGTGGATCATTTCAAGTATATGCTGGATGATATGGTTGTTTTACAGTGTTGCTGCTTTGGTTAACTGACACACATGATTTTATACGTATTACTGTTTTTATTGTTGTTGTTATGTATCTGTCCTTTATGGCAGACTCCATTTTTAATTATTTAACTTTTTCGTCTTTTTACTGTTTTTATTGCTGTTTATAATTCTTGATAGACATTGCTGCTACTTATTTTTTTATGGACTTTTTTCATCACTTTATTGCAATTATGTATTTGTATCCATCTAGCCCATTGAATGTGAACTCAGTTCATTGCTGTTTTCCCTGAATAAACAATGGTTGATGAACATCACAATTAGTAATTAACGTTGAAAAATAAACTTTATAAAACATTTTAAAGGTAAAATGCGATGCTAGAGTGCATAAAAAGTATCCAAATGAGTAAATAAATAAAAATAAATAAATAGATAAATGAATGAATGAATGACTTAATCAATTAATTAAGAAAACTCCTGCTTGATGGTTCAGACCTCTGATATCCTGAAAATATAATGCTATTATAATGAAGTGATATTTACTGGGCGAGGGCGGGGCAATGTCATGAATCGCGCGTATTGATTGGCCAGTTTGTTGCCAGGTGATATCTCTTGACTCTGATTGGTCAGTTTGTGTTGGACCGTTAGGAGCTCGGGCGACCTCTTGACCGATTGTAAAAACATACAAACAAACATAGCGGGATAACGGAGTTTTGTGATTGGTGCTGAAACGGAAAGGGGTCCCAAAAAATACAAATAGGAGTTACTTTAAAATAATACCAATGTTAACAGGATTTTTTTTTAGAAAGACTCAGAGTGTCGAAGTGCGAGGTGTAAGTGGTCAGACTCGGCTAACGGTACCGGAAAACTGCTAGCTAGCTGCGGTTAGCTCTACTGTTGGTGCCTCGAAAGAGTGGCGTTAGCTAAGAGGCAGACCCGTAGAGCTTTATATTGGAAAATGCCAGCTGTGAAGAAGAGCCAATAGCGTCTCCATCAGACCCCGACTCTGACTTGGAAACAGCCGAACAAGTGCGTCACCAGCGGGGTCACCTGCTGCTCAGGACACCGAGGGACAGCGCACCGCCCCCCGCATCACCGAAGTTGACACTGAGAGTAACGTTTCACCAGGTGATCCACAATGACACGGATACATCTGGGAGATGCCACTGCTTATAGAGACAAAATGTACCTGGGGACCTTTTAATATTTCTGACCTGTCCGTGTCAAGCACAGCACTAGGAGACACTAAGTCATCTGACGCTGATGTCCACTGAAAGTGACTTTCTTCGCGAACTGGACTCCAGAGAGGTTAAGCGGGATTTTGCTGCAAAGAAAACCAGGTGCAGACACTTCTACAGGTAAGTCAGTGACTGACAGCTTACAGTGCATCTGATGTGGTGTGTGTAGGCCCACCAATAGTGTTTGCAGTGGTGCAGAAATGTTCTGATTGTGTTTGTAACTCAGCTGCATGGCACAATGCTGGAGAGAGATGTTTAGTGTTTGAAAGATGTGATGAAGTATTTTGGAGTGACTTCATGTTCTGTTCATGGTTGTTGTGGTGAGGTTTAGTGTAGCAGTATCACTATGTGCTGAGGCGTTGTGTTGGTAGATATGTGGCTGATGGGCTCAATAGTATGTCTCTGCAGACCCGGAGACTGCAGATTCAGACCCGCAGTTCTAGACCCCTTGTTTTTCGTCCCCTACTGGACGGCTGTATAACTGCAACTAAATCAGCATCTCACCCAAACACCACTGTTTGAAAGAAGTTGGACTTTTAATGCTTTATTACAATTTACAATTTTAAAATTTTATTACACCCGAATAAAAATACCAAGATTTAATTGTTGATTTATGCCTGGGTGCTGTTCTGCATCATTATTGTTTGCTGGTTGTTCTGTATGGTTTGATCCAACTATTTTAGTTTTTTATTTCTTAATATTCATCAGACTGCTCTGACTAGCACGCCAAAAACTTGCACTGCATTGATCAAACCCGCTACAACATATAATAGGAAATGTCTGGTCTTGGGTGTCCAGTGCTCACTTTTGTTGTGGGAATTTGAAACAAAGGCTGTGAAATACTGAAATGGTTTGAAATGTTTTATTGTGTGCAGTGGTTACATCACACATCAGGGAGATCTGCAGAGAAAAAAAGAAATCAAACATATCACAAAGTTGAAAACAGAAACACTTGAGAAAAATTAAATGCCTATCACAGTCTACACTGAAATACTGAAGATTCTGGAGCATAGCAAATACATTATTATATCGACATATTAACAATAGTGCCCCTTCCTTACTCATCTGCCTTTCAATCCTCCACAAAACTCCTCCACTTCACTGTGGTTTCCCCTTTCTGGATTGTTATGTGCACCTTAAAAAGAGAGTCCCTAATTATTCAAAGTTAAGATTTTTCAACCGTTTTAAACACATAAACAAGGCCAAAACCTAATAATAGACAAAAATACATTTCTGATCATCTGCGCTGGATGAGCTTAATTTCTATCCACAAAATCTCTAAATATATGCTATAGAGTAATATCAGTGTAGTGATATAAACACACGTGATATATATAATATTATGAATAATAAAGGAAAAACGTGTGTAGGTGTATTACATGATAAACATGAATACAAAATTAACTTTTAGCATAAAGTACACTAATTGCCAATAAGTAAACAGTTTCATGCTTGTATGAAAACATAAGCCTATACACGTTTTTCTCATATCATCCACTTCATTGCTTTAATCATTTATTCATGTTTAATTTAAAGCACATGCTAAAATGATTCGTCATCGCGCTTGGGTTTCATGAAACAAAATGTGCAGGTCAAACAGTTCATTGCTAACAAGCTAAACTATTACCTACTACTTTAACCCATATTTGACGTGCCTTTCAGACTATCCTGGTAAAGACAGTCAAATCATTTTAAATGTATCACTGTAAAACATGAAATTCGCTCTCTAATTCAAGTCAACAAAATAGTTTAAACAAATAATATGATTCACATTCAGTACTCACACTCGGATCGTCGTCGGCCATATTCAATAGTTGTAATAGTATGTTGGCTTCCAATGAAATAGAGGGCGCTGTCGCGAAATACAAGGGGTCTAGAACTGCGGGTCCAGATCTGCAGGTCTGAATCTGCAGTCTCCAGGTCTGCAGACACACCCTCCTCGATGGGCTTAGGGGATATAAGCAGGATAGTTGTAATAAATGCCTTCTTCCCACCAAAATAAAAACAAGAATAGCTATGGTTATTTTGCAGCAAAAGGAACATCTAACACAGGGGTTTCAGATGGGCTGGATCAATAAAACCATGGCACAATAACCTGTAAGTACCATCACCTCCAATATGTTCCCCTTTTTTGTGTCAAGAATTACAGGCACACTCTGTATGTAATCATCATTTTACAAAACAGATGAACAGCCTGAGATGTCTTAAGAAAAGTTCAGTCAGTCTACTTCTCACTGTCAGTACATTTGCATTTATCCATACATTTCCAGACACAGATTATTTTGAACTGAAACTGCTGACAATATTTTGCACAATGTTCACTATCTTTAAACATGGTCACAGTAAGTATTTATTGTTATATCAGGTGAGTGTACTCTGGTCAGGGTGGAAGAGCCTCTTGAGCAGAATTTTGCATGACATAGGCAACACTTAGTATAACTTGCTCATGAAATCTGGCACCTCTTGGTTATCTAGTGGGCCAGATTGGCAGGCCGGTTCTGGCCCATGGGCCGCATGTTTGACACTGCTGATCTATAGTGAAAGCACTGTCCTATCTCCCTCCAGAATTAATCCTATCGACTGTCCAGTTTTTAGAGTGAAATGTCCATGGGGCTATGGCTGTGCCCCAGCAAAAAAACAAGAATTGGATCAGCTAAAAGAAACATAGAACAAGATCTATGGAAGAGGCCTTCTTCTACTCCATAGAGAAGCAGAATATTCGACATGCTCTTCCCCGTCCATAGTACTGTATACTGCTACTAAAGTCATCTCTACCACGCTCATATTGATCTTTTTAGATAGATAGATGGATAGATGCATGAAGAAAGAAAGAAGAAGAGGACATACTTTATTAATCCCAGAGGGCAAATTAATTTTTTTCCCACTCTGTATACACACAGGCCCAAGATACACACACATGCACTAACAGGACCTATTCATGCATTACATTTTACCTGTCACGCCTTCACCCACGTCTCCAGAAGTAGCACCAGGGTTAGCAGCAACAGATCCCCGAACATTTGAAGGTAGGGTTAGGAAAGCAGAAGTACTGTGGTGTCTGAAAAGGTGACAGAAATAAGTAGAGATGTACCAATACCACTTTTTCCTTCCTGATACCGATTCCGATCCCTGAACCTTAGGTATCTGTCGATACCGAGTACCGATCCGATCCTGGCGCGTAAAATAATAATGGATGGGATATGAATTGTTGTATGTCTCAACTCCTAAAACTCTATGTAAAATATTAAGAAATAAATGCATAATAGTAGAATGAATGCCATAAAACTTTTTTTAATTATTATTATCCAGTGCTGACACAGATCAAGACACAGGTTACAGTGCAGCCACACAATTTGGTAAAAAAGTGATTTTAAAGGCGACAGTAGAATGCTTTTTAAACTCTGCTCCATTTCCGTTTCATTTGCCTGTAGCGTGCGTATGCGTAATGACGTGAGGCATTACGTGGTATTTGGATTGGTCATAGGCTGTACTTGCCAATACCCGATACCGCATTTTAGGCAGTATCGGAGGCATTTCCGATATTGGTATCGGTACCGGTACAACTCTAGAAATAAGTCTTAAATTTCATTCTGAGTGCCATTTAAAAGAAGAAGAGGATATACTTTCCCCGAGGGGAAATTTAGGGTTAGGTGCCTTGCTTAAGGGCAGGTTCAAAGAGGTGAACTGGCACCTTTCCAGCTAGTAGTCTGATGACCCTCTGGTTCCCAACACAAGTCCCTTTGTCCCAAGTCCAAGGAGCTACTGCTGCCCCAGATAGATAGATAGATAGATAGATAGATAGATAGATAGATAGATAGATAGATAAAACTACAAGGCTGTGAATGTTGAGGTAATAGGCCTCTGTAACAAACAGACTAAATGAGAGTCATGGTTTAAAAAGCTGTTCAGTTGCAAATAAATCACAGCCAAGTACACTCTTCTTGTTTGGTTTCACTCTATTCCAGCTTATCACAGTGCTGCAGCTGTTGTGTGTAGAAACAATCCAAAGCTTTTTTTTTTCTCTTCTTCCCCCCCAACATGGCACGATCCATGTGGGAAAAGTCGCACTGAAAGAAAATCTGTACTATTAGTTCTTTGTGTATTTTTTGCCCACACTGCATCTCTGCTGCGGCTCTATGAACTTCACAACTTCTGCTGACCTGCACATTTGTCATCAAAAGCACTCTGCTTATTTACCTTATTTGTTGCATTGTGTTATTGTGTCAGCAGGTCCTTTCACTGTCGTCACGTGTTGTGTTTCCTTTTCTTATCTTGTTCCTGAGCAAATGTGAGTCCATTTTGTTTGGTGAGGAAACAGAGAGAACATACTGTGTGCACAGAAAGAGAAAGTACAGCTGTCCAGCGCACATCATCAAAGTTCCCCTCTAATTTTAATTTGTCCTTTGTGGAACATCTGGTCATTGGGCAGCAAATTGGACAGAGAGAGCTCGACAGAAGAAGTGCCCATGAATGTGTGTGTGTGTGTGTGTGTGTGAGAGAGAGAGAGAGAGGGAGTAGATGAGGGTGTGTGAGTATCAAATAATGCGTGTAGTGAGCACTGCAGTAAGGATAAGGTGTTTTTGAGTGTGTCCATGTGTGTTAATTTGATGAAGTCAGCAGTTTGTAATGCTGGTGGCCCACGGATCAGTGACTTAAGTCAGAGTATATTGCAGTGGGACAAATTGCACTGCACCTCTACTGAAGAACCACAAGAGGTCACACTCCTCCACCAAACAGCCCTCTGGGTTTGAACAGTGGCTGTGTGAGGCTGTGTGTGCATAACCATTACTGTACAACACTTTAGCTGAGTCAATCAAGCTGTATGTATGGTTCACCTTTTTAGTATTAGTTGGATATCAGCCTGTAATACTCTCCATTATCCTAACTCTGGTTCAAGTTAATAGAGAACATGTGGGTTTAATATTATGTCTGTTGCAGCATTCTGGTATGTTAATGATAATGATGGTATTTTTTATGTTTTAATCACATATTTACCTACTTATATAAGTATGTACTTGTTTGTTTGTTGTTATTTTTATGCATCTAACCGAGAAAAACAGTCAGGAGTGGTGAGAGTTTTAACTGCAGTAGAACCTGCCTGAGCTGAGCGAGCTGCTGACTCAGGGTTTCAGCGGGGAGTTGTAGTGTCCTGTTGTGGTCTGTGCAGCTTAACACAACTGGACTGTTCCAAGTTGAATGTTGCTTAAAGGAACACTTCACCCACAAAATGATAATTTGTATATCGGTTAGTTTTGCTGTGTGAAAACTTTTTCCTTGCATAGCTCCATGGAAAATGGCGAACATATTGATTTATTGATTGACTGGGACCTGGTTTAACAGCAGCAAAACTATATCAAAACATCCATTTAAAAACTTTCACACAACTTGTGCAGTATAATCCAAGTCGCATTTATTCTCTGGCGTACTCAGTACTTCCCAAACACATGCAGTTTGGAGTCTGGCTTCAAAGAGACTTTGTGTTCAGTTTTTAGCAGTAAGGTTTTAGTGAAAATGCATGTGTTTGGGAAGCACTGAGCTTAGACTTAGATTATACTGCACAAGTTGTGTGAGAGTTTGTAAGCTGATGTTATTGTATAGTTTTGCTGTTGTTGAAGCGCCGTTTTAATTGAGGCATACGAGCAAAACATTTTCTTCACGAAATTAAGGTAAAACGGCATGACTGATAAACAAGTGCTCATTTTGTGGGGGAAGTTTGTCCTTGTGGACTTAACTGAAGGTTTTTAATGTCTAGTGTTGGTTTATATGTTTAAAAGCTAGTTTTGCACTTATTTAGTCATTAAAGTATTGGACAAATTGGAATTTTAATGATGGTGCTCTATGAAAAATGAAGGAGTTACAGTACCGAGTTATTCCTGGTATGCACATCAGTCTATGAAGGTTAGGTGGGGGTGCTGTAGTTCAGATACTATAGTCTGGCAGGGCTGCACATTAACGTTTCTGCACACAGCACTGGAGCTGCAAAGGTTTAAGGTTTGCAGCACAGGACACAAAACTATAACAAGACTATAAAAGTATCAAGTAGGTCTAAATCCATTGTAGTTTGGAACAATTAAAAATCTTTTTGGGGGAGTTAAAAAGATGTTTTCCATGTCCTTTTTAAATGAATCTGTTGCTGGAAAATGATTAATTTTTTTTTATATTTATTTAGGCTGTTAATCTTATTTCTGTACAGAGCATCAACAGACAGGCCAAGGGAGGGAGGTAGCGAGAGACACTTTGTCCTCGTTATATATGTCTTGTATACAAAACGTCTGTGTTGTTGCTGCATTTTTTGACTTTTTTGACTAATTAAGAAACAGATTAAATGCAGGCAGAGCTGTGTGGAGAGTGTGAGAGAGGAGAGATGCACACTGGTATGTGTTATGTAATGTAACTTAACCCTATATTGATATAAACAGTGTTGTCTAAATGATATTATGCTTGAATATATATTGATATATTGTACATAGTCGTTATTTCGCCTAGCCCTAATGTCATGCGATGTCAAGACGAAACAAGGAGAGAAAAATTTAAAGAAGAGGTGGGGCTGGTTTCTGTCTCTTGTATGATCACTTGTCCAGCACCTAGTTTTTGATTGTCTGTGTGTGCTTTTGTAAACTTTTTGTACCACACATTATACCTCAGTTAAATGTAGAGTCTCCGGCCTCACTACAAACAACAAGAGTGTCTGATAACATCAGGGCCTTTGTGCTGGTTTCATCTTCCTGTAGCTGAGTGTATTTAGGTCCCTGCTCTGTTTGTGTTCATATATTGAAGTCCAAACGCTGAGAAACACAAAGTAAGTGGACCGTGTGGTGAAAAGCACAATGTGTCAAACTGCTATTTCCAAGATCGAGGATGAACCTTTAAAGTCAACTTAACACTTCTTGTTTATAAAGTCTATAAAGAACATGATGACGCATCAGGATTGAGCTGAGCTCTTGACACCGACTCCGCACCCAACCCACAGCTCAGACTGCATGGCATGTGTGTAAAACCTGAGTGTGTGTGTGTGCTAGAGGAAGAGAGACAACACAATACTTTCAAGGACAACGACAGTATGTGGTTTTGTGATTGTTTGTGTGTTGGCCGTCTTTATGCTGTGACTGCAGTCTATAAGTCTGCACCTGAAGCCACTGACAAGAACACGTGTATTCAGATCTGCTCTTCCTACGCCTCAGGGCAGTTCAGTTTGTACCGGCGAACACTCTTTAGTCCGCAATCACCAAATGAAGAAGAGTGTGTTCCACCCCCTCATCTGTGAAGTCACACCGATGTACACTGAAGCTCCACTGGGACTGAATTAGGGAACATGCAGTAGATGAGTGTGACAGCGGAGCTACAGGATGTGACTTTCCTGAGGACGTAGGCACATAGTTCTGTTTTTCAATACTAAATGGCATTGAAGACTTAAAGCATCACTAGTTAGTCATTTGATCTGTTAATACAGAAAAATACTGTGTGTACCACAGATCACAGAGACCTATTGCCAGCTCGGTAGCCATGCTCTCAGGTCAAGTCAGTTTTATTCATGTTTGAAAATATCATAAATCACATATTTGCCTCAAGGGCTCCAGAGTCTGTACAGCATACGACACCCTCTGTCCTTTGACCCTCCCTTCAGATAAGGAAAAAGTCAATTGTTATCTGAAATGTCGAGAGAACAAGATGTTTTTATTTGAGGTTTGTCAAAACCAAACCAGAGCTACAAAGAGAATGAATATTGCATTCAGGCAAACAGGAACATGAACTCAAATAAATGCTACTGTTGCTTTGTGTCTGCTAGTAAATGGCGCAAATGTAATCGCCAGAAATAAAAAACCACAGCAGGCCATAAACAAACTGCATCATGGTTGCCCGACTTGCCGCCACAATGAGGCTGCGAAGACATGTTCAGCATGATGGCATTCTGTAGTCTCATTTAGCCAGGAACTGCCATTTTTAAGACAGGTAAAGGCTTCCAATTTCATGAGTGGGGTATTTACAGACATATTTTCTGTTGTAGAACCACATATGTTAGTCTCTTAAACTCGTGTTTACCACAGACCTTATTTCAGACATCTAACCAAAACCTATTGACTAGCAAAAATGCAGACTCCTTTCCGTGTTTTAGGACTCATTCCTGCAGCTCACTAATGTAATATGAGGTTAATGTTGAAAAATGGTAGGGTTTAAGAAACAAAACTACTTAAAAAAAAAAGATGATAATTTGGGTTAAAATGACGACCATACATATATTGCATAATGTTACACTGAAACATTGTTGACCCACACTGGTCATTAACTTTGGTCTCCAAGGTGAAAGTCCGGTTTTGATAGAAACATCCACCTCCCCTTCCCCGCGCCTTTCGCAGACTTCCTCACTCTTTATACTATGTCAGTTACTCTCAGCGTCAAGTATTGTTGCAATACACTGGAGACACAAAAGGGTGCCTTAGGTGTCAAAATCACATGCCAAGGGCCTGATAATGCACCGGTATTTGACACCCTGGGGTTGAGAATGGGCTGGTAAAAAGTCATTTCTTTGCTTACACATTAGCCCTAGCAACTTCATAAGGTGATATTGTGTCAGACTGTGCTTATTGTGATATTGAGTTGTACTGCCATCAGGTGGCAACACTAAAAGTAAATGTAGCTCTGCTTGAAATAAACTAGTTCATAAAAAGTGTCATCTGCTCACATCTACAGGCACAAGTGTCTAAACCTGTTCCAAAGGCCACACTCGAAAGACAGGCAGACAGCCTGCTGTCACAGAGAGGGGCCAGATGCGATGAATTGTACAAATGAGGATAAGGGTGCATACTTTTGGACAGTGTGTCCTCAAAGGCATTCATGGTTTTCCACTGGGTTGCACACAAGAAAACTGACAGTAGAAGTTGTCTGAGAGAGCTTGTGAGGGAAGCTCAGATCCAGCTTACTGTCTCACCTCTGCATGCCTGGCCAGTCGCTGTGTCCAGCGGTCGTGCTTGTCAGATTGTCGGTTTTGGAAAGTTACAAGAATTGTCAGCCACAGCCTCCTGGTTTTGACATTTGAGAGGTATCAGGGTTTCAGACACTGTTCTCCTTCTGACAAGCATTTCATTTAAAGCATACTATCGCCTCCGTAAGTAGAATTTGTGACCGATATGTCTATCTTTTATATAACATGTGATATAAAGAAATTTCAAAACCTTGAACTGAACAATAACCAGTTATTCTGCTTGGTAAATATTACTGAAGTTCTAAGTGACACAGTTCTTCTCTTCAGCATGCTGTGGTTTTTCGCAATTGTTTTGGAGGCACCTGATGCAGCTCACCAGCCCATAGACTAAATCCCAGTGATATCATGCTCGCACTTCCATATAGACAACTGGCAGATGTTTTGAACTGTGAAGATATGTGAAATTGGTTGACTTGTTTGTGTCTGTTCTCTGTCTGAGCTTTAACTGTACTATTTAAAGATATATAGTTAAACATGGTGGTCCGACTTATTTGACATTTCTGCTGTGCTTATTTTGTGTACTGTGTTGCTTTGCTAGCATCTTTGATAAACCAAACCACTGGCACAGAAGCTAAGCAATATACTGCTGTGGACGGTCGCCACAGCAAAAAAGATTTTATCCACTGAAAAAAAGTGAACAGAAATGATTACCCACTTCATTAAGAGTAACTTAATAATAACTTACAGAAACATTGTGCAATAGTCCACCTTCCACCTTCTTCCCCCCCCCTTCTGTTTCTGTCTCTCTCACACAGCGAGCACCTTTATCATCAGCTCTGCTGCACTCAGAGTTTATGTTAACTGGTTTTTGACTTGAAAAATCTGGTAAAGTCTAACGTGTAAACTAGGGCTATCAACGAATATTCTAAATTCGAATTTGAAAAAAAAAAAAGGACCTTCGAATGTGAAAATTGATATTCGATTGTGGTGGAAAAAAAAACAGCATTGCAGCTGTCCTCTTTGCGAGTCTGCGTTGGCCTAGGCCGCTGCACTGAACGCACTGCATAAACGCCAGGGCCACACCGCCCACAGAAGTGCTGCTGGTCGACAAGAGGTTCTGCTCCCAGCTGTTGTCTCCGTCACCCCCCGGGATGACACATTCGCTCACGGCTCGCGCAGAAAATAGACCAGACGCCGAAATGGAGCTGCGCGGCGATGCGTGTGTGGCCATGGGTCAGAGAGGGGGGGCGAGCGAGAGGTCCACGGTCATTTATAACGTAATGTTACAGATAATTGTTTTATGTGTTTTAATGTGTAGGTATATAAATGTTTTCAAAGACGTTTATGTTGAAATAAAAATACCTACAGGTAGTTATGTTTCCTTGTATTAATATGTTTACAAGTATGTTTCCTTGTATTAGTTTGCCCTCTTGTGGACATAATGCGAAAAAAAAAATTCGAATGGTTCGAACCTATGAGTTATTTTTAGAACGAATATTCGAACGTCATTTTTGAGCAATTTTGACAGCCCTAGTGTAAACCTCCCTGTTTATAATTTCTTGTAAAAATGATTTCCTCTGACAATATGTAGGCCAAACTCTGTGTCCTAACAGCTGGCCAGCAAACATCTCTCTGTCCACACAAAGCAAAGAAATAAGAAAAATAAGAAATAAAATTACTGATTCTGAAAGTCACTCATCATAATGTATCACATGGACACAAAGGTTTTAAATTTATCTTTTAGTGACTGCCCAAAACCATGGTGTCCAAACTGTATCAGCAAAGTTTGAGGTTACAAACAGTTTTCCACTTAACTCAAGTGTCGATGGACAAACATAGCAATGTTTCTTTACTCTGTGTCCACACCATGTATTCTGCACTCTAGAGTTTGCTGCCATTTAATCATATTTTAAGAGATAGCCTTGGGAGTTTTTCTGGTGACATTTTTGGAGGGCCACTGACAACCAGATTAACAAAACAAGCACAAGAGCTGTCACAGATACTACAAGGCCAACAGGGCCTCACTTACGTCACACGGGAATAGTCGAGGACATTTCAACTGTACGTGTCAGCTACGTCACCTCGCGATTCTACACTCAAAGTATGAAGATGAAGGTCCAGCAAAGAACATGACATGCATGCAGTATGAAATGAGTTCTGAGTGTGTCAGAAGCTTTTCTTTGCTGCTTGGTCTTTATTGCAAAGTACCAATATACAAGAGGTATTGAAAACCCTGGCCTGTTCTTAAATAATGCTTTTCCTTATTTGCTGCTTTCCTTATCTGCTGTGAGGGATGTTGTATGCTGTAAAGCCCTCTCAGGCAAATTGTGATTTGTGATATTGGGCTTTATAAATCAAATTGTATTGAACTGGAATTAATTCAACTGTTAATCTCATGTCACTTTTTTTTTTTTAACTTTTCTCCATTTTACATTATACATTCTCTGATTCTTTTGTACTATTAGTCTAGTTGCTGTTGGTGTGCTGATACACCAAAACAACTTCAAGTTTTAGAATAAAAACTAAAATAATAATATAAAGTGTATAAAAAAGTAGCATGGCTGTACATGAAGACCAGATTGCATTCTCTAAATAAATGCCCAAAATGTACAGATTTGCCAGAACATTAGATACACCTGGCACTGTAATTTGTATAGGAAACTAAAACCAGTTAATTACACAGCCACAGTCTACACAGGTGTCTCACTTACTGCGGTCTGACTGATTAGACTTCTTCTCAGGACTGTGTGGACACGTACAGACAGACTGACTGACATCTCTGACACACCCTCTTTGCCTGATATCAGAAGTTTCAACACGCCATTTCCATCTTCAGTCCGATATTCCCTCCACTCTAACCGATCTCTGTGAGGGAGGGGGATTTGATTTTCCCTAAACAATCACTAGAGGCCAACGTGTCTGCCTTAAGTCGATACTGATGCATAGCCATGCCAACATACCTCTTTTGCTAGTGGAGTGGTGCAAAATAAAAACAAACTGCAATGTTTGGCGATATTGAGAACGCTTGAAAAGATTGTGTTTCTACCCAAATAACTACGCTTGAGACAAAGAAGAGCCAAATAATTCACTTCACTCAGCAGACATGAATTGTATTTACCACCAAGCCTACCAAGATTTTTGACGGCTGTGGTGCAGGACAGTATGCAACCTGCTGAAAGCTGTGTATTTGTTTTGAATGATAGATAAAAAATGGACATTAATTTAACATGTGTTTGGTGGTACCTCCATAAGAGGAGCCAGTTGAGGTGGTTCGGGCATTTGGTAAGGATGCCTTCCGGACGCCTCCCTTGGGAGGTGTTTCAGGCATGTCCAACCGGGAGGAGACCTCAGGGCCGCCCCAGGACACGCTGGAGGGATTACATCACCCGGCTGGCCTGGGAACGCCTTGGGGTTCCTGCGGAAGAGCTGACGGAAGTGGCTGGGGAGAGGACTGTCTGGGCTTCTTTGCTGAGGCTGCTGCCCCCACGACCCAGACCCGGATAAGCAGAGGACGACGAGACGAGACAAGATGAGCTACGTTAAGTTCTTTCCGTAATGAATTATAAACTCATGTAATTACTTTGACTTTTGTTTCATGCAGGGCACAAACAGTGATCTCCTGGTTGAAAGTCCATGTTTAATAATAATATATTAATAATTATTTGTAAAGCACTTATCGAAATAAGGTTACAAGGTGCTTCACAAAGTGCCTAAAAAATACAACAAAACAATACAATATTTATGTAAGAGCTAAGGAAAATAGTATGTACAGAGGCAAAAATAGAACAAAAGGAAATAAAACAAACATTACAAATCAGGCATTGAAAGGCAAAGCTTTCATATAGAAATATGTTTTAAGCAATGACTTTAAAAGGTAATGTGCTAGCCAGCCTAATCTCCTCAAGCAGAGAATTCCACAGTTTCGGGGCCAGCCACGATCTAGGGACGACTAGCGAGGGTTGGCTTGAGGACCTCAGGTCACGACTTGGAGCACAGGTAGTCAGAAGCTCAGCTATATAACTCGGTGCTAAGCCATGTTGAGCTGGAATGGGTATTAAAAGAATCTTAAAATCAGTACTGAGGTTAATTGGCAACCAATGAAGGGAGGCGAGTATTGGGGTGATTTGTGGCGATGTTTCCCACTTAAAATGCAGCATTCTAGTTTTAGCCGAGTTACTGAAGATTTACTGTGGTGTCCACCACATCCCCCTACGTGAACTTTCTCGGTCTTAATCCTTATGTGTGTCCACAATGACAAAAGATCCTCTTTGATTTTGCTTTGGCATTGTTGTCATGTAATTTCATCACATTTTGTGCTCACCACCAAGTAATCCGTTAAGACTTTGTGTCAACTTCACATATATTTATGACACTTGGCTGGAAAAACACAGACACAGACTAAATAATACACCAGCCATGATTGAGTTTTAGTATACAACCAATATAAATATAGTTCTATGCTATTATTTTAGTGCCCTCTATTTGTTATATGCTCGACCTCATGTGTTGGGCCGAGCGCCACTCACAGCTGGTGTATAATTTAGTGTGGTTTCATGATTATCAGACCCTAATGAAGACCTAGAGTCTATGCCTGTTGGTCTGTGAGATTGTCTGTGACGAAGAATTAATATGTGATTACCCACCATTTTAAAACTTCCTGGATTTTTTTTTTTTTTTTAAAGAAAAAAGTTTTGTAGCTTTGAGGAAAGTTTGGCAGCACAGAAGGAGTAAATGAGTGGTCCACCAGGAGCTGCTTGTTGAAGTGTTAATATGAGCTGAGATATGCGTATCCATGTAGCTTAATGCATGCCTATTTGCATGCAGCCTTGCATTTGTCCTTATAAATGCAAAAATGACTCCTGCTTGTAAGCTGCCTTGGAAATGAAAATGTTTTGTCCTGATAAGCAAATGAAAAAACATTTTGAACTGAAAATGAACTCAGAGAGAGGAAGATGGTGGGATGCAGAGAGTAGAGCAAGGAAGACAAAATAGTAAGGGACAAGTAAAGATAGAGTAAATTAAAGACAATAAAGTAGAGACAGGGAGAGGGATGGACGGACAGCAGGGAGACAGAGGCAGAGACAGAGAGACTAAAGGAGGAATGAAAGAGAGAGAAAGGTGACTGGACTCCGTTAGCAGAGAGTGAGGGAGTAACGGAGAGGCAGAGAGAGACATTGGTGCCGCAGCGGGACCGACTGTCACACGGACTGTCAGCGGGGTCGTTACCACAGAGAGCAGCCGCTACTCGCCGTTTATCGAAACACACACCGGGGAGGACCACAGAGGAGGAAGAGAGAAGGAGAAGAAGAGCCAAAGGAGAAGAGAAGAAGAAGAAGAAACAGGGGGAATCGTTATATTTTCCGTGGCTACTGTCGCCTGCGTGTCATCACCTCCACCGGACAGGATCTACTGCCCTCATCATCATCACTCCTCTTCATCATCCCTCATCATCATCACCCTCATCCTCCTCATCATCTAGACCTCTCCTCCTCTTCCTCCTCTCCCTCATGAACATGCCGGGTTGGCGGAGGAACCTCACTTTCTGTCTGCAGCGGATGCACGAGGAAGGTAGGAAGGCAAAAACAAATTAATGTGCGCTTGTGTTTGCGCTGGGCACGTGCGTGCGTGCGAGTGTGTGTTTTCCAGCGGATGCGGGTTTAACTGCTGCTTTAATTTGTGCTGAAACGCGTGCAGTTTGTTTCTGGAGACACTTTGAATCTTTGCTGTTTCTGCTTCATGTGTTTAGAGTTTTCTGGATCACTGGAAGTGTGTGTGCGCGCGCGTCTTTTTGCGCATGTGTTGTATGGGGCTGATTGAGAAGCACCTGCAGCTTTGGTAATTGCTTGTGCGTGAGCGTGTGTGTGTGCGCGCGTGTATGTGTGTCTGTAGCCTGTGTGTGTGCGCGGAAACGCTTGGTCTGTTGGAGCCGCGCGCTGTGCGCACACGTGTCACCACGGGTTTGTTCCGCCTTTTCAGCAGAGATTGCGCGAGGCTACTGATGCTGGCAGGTCAGGGTGCGTGTGCGTGCGTGTTTGTGTGAGTGAGAGGGAACAAGAGAGGGAGAGAGGAGGCTGCGTGTTGGTCCTGCAGCATGAACACAGGAGGCAGACAGTGATGATGTTGGTCAGCTACAGTGTGCACGTGCGTGCGCGGTAGTGCGCATTTGTGAATGTGTGCAGCTGAGACAGTGTCGCATGTGAAACAGAGACAGAGCGGTGTTGACAATGGTATGGATGAGGGAGTGAAAGAGAGATATTTCTGTGTGACTTACTGTGCATCTGTGAAGGTTAAGGTCAGGTGTGAAGAGAGAACTGCAGATAGAAGTTAAAACAAAATCACCTCATAATATGCACACTGGCATTGTGTCTGAATTATTTATATATATTTTTTAATGAAAAATAACACTTTTTTATCCATATTTGAAAGAGAATAAATTCAGACATATATGAACTATTAAAAGCACATGAAAATCTGAGGCCGTATTCACAAAGCTTCTCAGTGCTAAGAATCTCAGCATGATGAAAGTCTAAGAAAATTATTAGAATTGTGATGTTTTCTTAGAATTTCCCCTTAAAATTAAGACTAGGTCCTTGTAAAGATAAAGAGTTAATCACGGAGCATCTTAGCCATTAAAAGAGCTCCTAAGGTAGACAACTGCTAGGAGGAGGACTTTTAAGAGACTTAAGAGTTTCTTAATCAGAGAAAATGGTGGAAACACAAAGAGGTCAGAGAAATATTGACTGGATGACAGTGAGTAAATGAAATGCTTCAGATAAGATTGTGCAGGGATAATAAGTGTGGTTGATGTCATTAGGGATACGCACACATTTCCCACCTCACGCTATAACGCCGAAATAAAATGATCACATTACTGAGATATTTGGAAAACTGTAAAAATGAAACATTGCAGCAGTGATGACTTGAGTCTGTCTCAACCTTCCATCAGCAGAGTGATCACACTAACAATGACAACACTTTCACAGTCAGCAGTTCATTTCATCTCTGGGTGTCCACACCTTGCAGGCTCACAAAAGGGTACAGTATGTCTGTGACAACCAATCACATCTGTTAAAAGAAAGCATCAAGCCTAGCAGCAGGGTCGACCACACCTCCTCACTAAGATAAAAGTTTCTATCCTTTCCTTGCTCAGAGTTGCTCTGAGAACTTTCCTAAAGCTAGAACTCCTTACTAAAAATGTTTAGGCTAGTTAGGAGCTCTCAGAGAGTATTTTCAGAATGTGAATATGGCCTGTGGTTTAAACTATATATGTTACGTTATGTTATGTTATGTTATGTTACTATATATGTATTGATGAGTCCACATGTTAAATGTCCCTTTATTGTCCAGACATTCACAGTGAAGCTGCGCCCATGTCGTCTGAAGTAAGGACAGTCTATTTCTCCCATTTCCTGGGGAATATTGCTCCTCTAGACCTCAGGGAAAAAGCCATCTTTTCCATTGTAAAGATCTCATTGACTATGTGCATCCACTGTTTATAGCATGGACGCTCCGATTTGTACCAGCTCCTTGTAAGTGCTTTTTTGCTGGCAATTAACAGTTATTTACTCATTTACTATTTTTCTCCAAAATATTTGAATTTTTGGACATGTCCAAAAAATGTGGGAGTGACTGGCATTCATGTGTCCACACTGTCTCCAGCACTGCTGTGTGACTGTGATAGTTTGCCCTTAATGTGGGGTGTGACAAAGAAGCGGATCAAGTTTTTCCAGCCAAATTCTCTCCATCTCGTGGAGCTTGTAGATGAGTGCTGTGTTTTCCATGTAAGCAATATTTTAAAAAAAATATATATTATAAGAAGATGCCCACTGGCTTTGTGTAACTCAGACTGCCAATGTCTGATATTAACTTAAGATAAACTATGGTGTCTAGAAATCTATGTTGGGCAGGGATGTCTTAATAGTCAGTGTGAAGAGGACGAATTACTACAGCAAGCAAAACCTGTTTCAGTGTCCATATGGGCACCTGACTGTTGTTTTAAGACACCCTGGAGAGTCTAATGCAGTCAGCGCTTCATTTAGGTTTTCTTTCAATATTTCTCTTCACTTTTCATTTAGTTAATTGGAAGTTTTTCTGAGCTGTGCTGATAACTGTGAACTACTGGAGATGATGTCTTCCTGCAGCATAAAACAACTTCAAGAGTGTGTGGCATTAGCTAAAAATGTGAGTGAAAACCAGTTAAAACTAATGTCAATCATACACAGGCTTTAAAATTCTTTGTTAAAATTTCATTTTATTGGATAGGGACGATGCAATTTAACATAGTTCCAACACAGAGTATGGGACTGATGTGTTGCACAGAGAGTTTATAGCTCTTGCTAACTTTCAGTCTTGTCCTTAGTTGGGCTTTTACATGTAGATCTAAAATGTTATTAAAAATATACTGTAAACATCATAACACCACAATATGCTTTAAACATGGAACGTGTTCTGCAACAAACACAAGTCCAGTTGCGTTCGATTCAATTGCCTCGAGTTAAACGTGGAAGGCACAATTAAATACATAAACCAATACATTTACACCAATAACCCTTACAAGTTTGAGCGCATTTAGCTCAGCTTTAAAAGACTAAAGTCGACAGCCTTTCACATCTAAAGATAATGTGAGTTTTCAGTCACACACTGCAAGACTTTGCAATGACTGGTCACTTTTTGCAAAACTACGCTTAGATTCCTTTTGAGATTCTATCCAATTCTGCTCCTGGTGGAAAGTATTACACCAAACTCCCTTCAAGAAATATGACATCTTAACAGCTCCTCATGTGTCTGCAAAACACATAATTCTAGATGCACAAGATAATATGTCGACTATATTCTTGTCAACTTGACATCAGTAATCTGCCAAGATAAACTGTATTTGTGTGTACCAGCCTCTGTTGGTTAGCTGCGTTACTTTAGTGGGAGGAGACCGTGGGAAATGAGTTATGAACATTTTCAAAACTTGAGATTTCTCACGAATGTAAGTGCTGGTTGGTGGATCAGATAGACGCCAAATTAAACACTTCACTCCACAACTCTTCTTGCACCTCTCCAGAGCCCCCTCCATGTTTATTCTCTACCTGGTTTGCTGCTTCCTGTTTGGTGCTGGATAGAGTGCAGCTATTGGTTGTTGGCAATGTTCACAGCATTGAACTGCAGTATTCACACAAGCCAAGACCATAAACTTATGATTTTATTAAACATGTTTGATCTTGTTGGAACGTCAAGATGAGATAAGACTGACCTGAGACAGCTCTGAGTGAGTTTTAGGACCGCCTTACACCAAACGATTGAGTTTCATGATTTAATTCCGACATTGAAATTTGTTTGTGACAATGAAATCACTTAAAAAGTTGTTTGGTGTTAGGCCGGCATGGTTGACTCCCTTTTGTAGCACTGTTATCCACTGTGTGTGTCAACATAACAACAGGACTCATTGTGTACTTTTAATCTGGCGCTGTTTTTCGTAAGTTAGGGAATCGGGGGAATATTAATGTTACAACATTGTGACAGAAGTTTGTGGAAGGCCCTTCTTGTTTCAACATGACGATGTCCCCATGCACAAAACCAGCTCCATGAAGAAATGGTTTTCTCAGCTTGGTGTGGAATGACTGGCCTGCAAAGAGCTCCCACTTCAAGCCCATCCAAAACCTTTAGGATAAACCGGAAAGCTGACTGTGAGCCAGACCTTATCTCCTAACATCAGTAACCAAGCTCACTAATGCTCTTGTGGCTGAATGGGAGCAAAGCCCTGCAGCCAGGTTGCAAAATCTGGTGGAAAGCCTGAAACCAGAGGAGTGGAGGCTTTTATAGCAGCAGTTTAATCGTTTTGGAATGAGAGGCATAACAATCACATTACAGATACTGATCGGGGTTGTACATACTGTTGGTCATGCAGTGCATACAACACTTATAATATCTGAAACTAGGGACTGTAGCGATGTTGGTGGAAATGTATAAATGGTCACATGACATTGAATACGGTGGAAACGTTCCTTGTTGTGTGAATGACCGAAGCTGCTGCTTTTACAGGAACAGTTAAGTGATTTAGTCCCAAGCAGACTGTATACCAGGATTATTTCTTCACTCAAGGGTCATTTCAGATCTGCCATTCATTAGTCCTGTCATTAAGCAGCTTGGTGGAAAGTACTTCAAGTTACATTAACCTGCTCCTGAGGCGAAGGGGGACGGATGTGGGGTCCCAGTGAAGATGGATGAACAGAAGTGATGCTGAGATGAATTGAGAAATAAGGAAATGACCCTCCTCCTGAGGGGTGTGGGGGCTTTTCAAAGTGGGACATGAGGCAGCGTCCTTTGAAGGGTCTGGGTGTTGCGTACAGTAGGGACACCCTGCCTGGGGTTGTAATGATCCATTGATTAATGAATCGATATATCGATTCATTGATCAACGATTCAGTATCATTGATACAAAATGACAACATCAATCTACATCATTACTTTAGGATACACCTTTATTTTGAAATTCAGCGTCCCCGTTAAACAGTGTGGCAAATAATGACAAGCAGCCAAGAAAAAAGATGATGAGGATAATGTTAATTTATGCTAGAACAAATCAGCAATGTGGATATATAATATTTTGGACTTCTGAGAAAATATGGGTCAGGTGGCTTTTCCAACCCTGAACACACACACATGCAGACACATAGTTAGATACAGACGTACTCAGTGTATCTTACCACAAACTTTTTCAAGCTGTTGTTTTTGTCATGAGTTCACACAGAACGTGAATATCATGCAGTAAAAAAGTGGTATAATTTTTCATGACGAGGTCAAGCTTTCGCACAGCAGATAAAATCATCAGTCAATCATGTTGCACCATGAGGATTATAAGGATGCATTCACACTGGCGCTATTTGGTCCGCTTTAAACAAACCCTGGTCCGCTTTCACGGATCGTTCAGTCCGTTTAGAGAGGTGTGAATGCGCATTTTAACTCTGGTGCGGACCAAACGAGCGAACCCTTGGAAACTGGGGGACAAGGTTCACTTGCAAGTGAACCCCGGTGCGGTTTGCTTATATTGGGAAATGCAAACAGACTATCCAGTGAACCAAAGAGAGGATGTGAACCAAAGAGAGGAAGTGACGTAAAGTGCAGTGCATTTTGGGCAGAAAAAAACAAAGCTAACAGCACAAAGGAGAAGCTGAGATAAAAAGATAAGAGAACGTTGGAAAAAGTCTCGTGGGCAGACGTGGAGTAGCGAGGAGGTGCAGGCGCTTATTAATATATGGTCAGAGGACTATCTAGCGCTGGCTAGTTGGATGGATTTCCGTTTTCGGTCCTGGCCAATCAATGAGCCAGCTTTTCTTCTTCCTCATGCTTTTTTCCTTCCTGGTCAGTGGTCGTTTTGGTCAATACCGCCCCCAAACGAGCAGCTATTGTAACTGCGTGACGTTGTCCAGGCGGTTTGGTCCACTTTAATAAGTGAAGTACTTAGTGAAGTGAAATAAGTGAACTGAACCAAATGAAGGTGTGAAATTTTTTGGCATTCCCCGCCCAATCAAACAGAGTCCCCCGGACTATCCTGGTGTGAATGCACCCTAAAACAACAGAGAGGCCCTGTAGTTTGAACAGAGACAAAAAACTTTATCACTCCTTTCAACCTTGATAAAGGTAGCACAAACCAGATCCATTTTCTCTGATCTAACCTTTCACAAAAACCCTATATATGTACGCTGCATAGCTGCTACCAAAGTTTACCAGATGATGTTCTTGGTCAATAGGATCCTGGTAGTTGTTGCAAATTGGCATCACTGCCAACAACTCTGTTTGAATCAAAACCTTATATTAAGCAAATGTTGCAATTCTTGCAAAGTTGCATTGCTGCCAGTGTAGATAGTTTGGATGCAAAGTATTCATAGGTAACTTTTTTGCATCATTGTGCCATTATTTACCCCACCCTCCTGTGTGTAAAGGCTCTTAGTGATGTCTCAGTAATGCATCTGTTGTGTCAGCATATATTTGCTCTGTTGTATGCTCTGTCCGTGTTTCGCTGCTGTATTCTGTATCACTGATAAAAAAAATTGAATAGAAAAGTGGTGTTTTCCATCATTGTGCCTCATGCGTACTAGCAGACCAAATGCCCTCTGACCCTGCGAGGATGTTTATCTTCTGAATGAAAATCCTCCACGTTCAATTTAATCCGTATGTGTGTATGAGCGTAGAGAGGGTGTGTATGACTAAGTGAGAATAGGTGTTAAGGTGTAGAGTTTGTGTGTGTGTGTTAGTTGTGAAGCTATATTTATGTGTGTGCGACTAAGCGGAAAAGGTGTTTGCTCAAGATGAGTGTGTGAGACAGAGAGAGATGAAAATGACAGAGCAAGAATGGTGTTTGTTTGTGATGCGTATTTGTGTGAGAGAAGGAGAGGTGCTAGACACAAAGAGAGATGGAGCGTGAATTGTGTTTGCTCACAGTGTGTGACCCTGCTGTCCAATGATAACTACCTTATGGACCCATGAAAGGCTGTTCGAGGCTCCTAATTGTACCAGTCCATCATGTTTAATGGGGGCACCTCACAGAATGCATTTGAACGTCTGCGTGAAGGAGGTGAGTACATCCTCTCCTTTAGTTAAGTATCCGTGGCTGCTCTTGAGCAAGGCATTAAACCCAGAGCCGCTCTGGTGGAGCTGCTCATCGGCAAAGGAGTGCATCATTACTTCAAGGTTAGGAGTGTGCAGAATGTGATAATGAGTGGCAAATACGACTGAACGTAAACTTTCCCTTCCCTGAATAAATAAATAAAGCTGTCGGAAATTAATTGGTATCAGCCCTGTTCTGCTTGATAAAGAACAAAGAAAGAAACCTCCAAAGAAAATATACAAAAAGAGACTGAAAGAAGAATCTGACCTTCTCTCCAACTGCTACAGTACCAGGCAGTTTTTACTACGACGTTAACCAAGCGGTTTGTTTTGAAAAACACGGTTAATAACATCACTTTTTAATAAGCTAATTTTAGCTTTCTAGCATTTCTGTCTAATCACCTAATTCTATCAATTGCACTTAATTCTCCACATTTGAGAAAAGTAATTGACAGTCAGTTTTTTGGGGGCATTTGTGGCTTGGCACCTGCATGCGAGGCCAGCCTTGTAGAGTGCCTCAGAAATAAGTCGTAAACAAAGACACGAGTCAGCATTTTAGCACTCCCAGTTTCCTCATGTCAGAAGCAATGGGTTTTTTAAATGGGTTTTTGGTTAGATGCCTTAAATAAGGTCTGTTGTTAACACAAGCTTAAGATACTTTGACATTTTGTTCTATGACAAAAAATGTATACTTCATTTTCTGTAACCAGAGTAGCCTGATCGCATGGTGTAATTAGCAAACTAGCTAGCTAGCTATCTGCTAAACAAGTAAAATTTAACAACTTAATGCTTCGTCCACACACAGAATAGGAAAGCACATAGCTTTCATCAGATGAGTGACAACTTTGTTCGGCTCATCACTGTAACGTTAGCATGATGGAATTAGCAAGCTAGCTCGCTGATTAGCCAGCAGTGGTCGAAATAGCAATGTCAGAATGGGTGCCACCAACAATATGAGGAGGAAGTGGAAATAAGGCGTTGGAACATGTGATGCTATTTTATTAACTACCTGTAACTTGAGGTCGACCAATTAATGGTTTGGACGATTAACTGGCACTGTTAGAACGTTTTACGAACTATTGTTATTGGCAGAACTTGACTCTGGTGGCGGCCAATCACTGCGCAGCCTCGGTCAGTCACAGTGGGACATACATCACTGACCGGAGCTGAAGAGGGGAGTGTTGTGTGAACGGTCAGTGGGTACAGCTTAAGAGAAAGCAGACCCCTTCTACTGTGTAAGTGTGTCTAAGTGTACTGTTCTTCATTTAACATGTCTTTACAAGACTTTCTGGGCTGGACCATAACAGCGGGGAAAAGTCAGTGACTGAGTGAAAAGCCTTCTGGTGTTTCATAAACAGTCCAGTCATATATTAGTTTTGAACTGGGCTTGTTATGTTTTTATCAGAGACATCAGGCTAGACTCAAACCAGCAACATTGTGGTTCATGTTTGGCATCTTAACCTCCAAGGCATACTGAACATAAAAGATTAGATGGATGGATAACAAACCTGTTGATAGGACAGTCAGTTCTTTTCTGCATAAATCACTTTGTTGCATTGTGTGTCTGTAAACAGCTAAAGGAAATGACCACTGTGTAATGCATTTCTAAGTAGCTCTGCCACCACTGTGTAACAGTTGTTTGATCAAACCATCTCGTTCCCCCGTTGAAGGACAGATTATGGATAAGCAAGTGCGTGTTTGTTTGTGCCAGAGAGCGAAAATGCCTGCAACATTCATCTATCATGCAGACGATGTGGGGGAAATTTAAGGGTACAAATAATAATGGCCTGTGTGATTTGCATGAAAGACGAGGAGAAAGTGGAGGAAAAGAGTGAGAGAGAGGACAAAAAGGCAAATGAAAAGAGAGACTGAGTGAGCGAGACCTGAGAGGGAAAGCCATAAGAGGAAAAAGATAAAAACAGAGGAGAGTGTGAAGGAGAAAGATAGAAGGCCCGGTTTTTAGTCCTTATCAGTTGAAGGAGGAGATCCCATTAATCAGGAGACGAGAAGATCAAATAATGTGCTGGTTAGTGGGGAGCAAGCCGGCGATTCTAAGTGTGGGTGTGTAATAAACTGTGTGATTTAGCTCCAGCCCCAAAAACCCCTTTTAATAAGGCTTAGTTGTGTTATCGCTGATTGACGGGAAGAGGAGTGAGAAGACAGGAGAAGGAGGAGAGGAGGAGGTCAGAGGAGGAAAGAGGGGAGGATAAGGAGGAGGAGAGAAAAGACATGAGTCAGAGGGCAGAACACAGCACTGAAGGAGCTTCTGGCAACATTTAACATCAGGACACCATTAGTGTATTATTTATAGGCATTAATATAATAACTAAATGAGACGTGGTGAGAAAATAAACAATGTCTACTGGCCTGCACACTATAAGGTCTTTAAGTTGTGACGTAACACCCTTTGAAAATACTATTTCCGGGTCCAAGCCTTGACTTTTATACAATGCTACACTGCTGTGAACCCTGTTCATTCATCAGCTGCATGTAAACAGGATAATTAGTGGAGAATTCATTTTCATTAGCTATGTAAACAGTTTAGTAGGAAAATTGTGTTTTTCAGTTTACGGGTAAAATCCAAAAGATTTGTGTATGTGAGCGTACTCTCCAATGTGCTCTTACACATACAGAAATACAGTATAAAACTCCTACTTTTTATCGGGGATATCCGCAAGGCTGGGCTTTTTTGCAAGCGTTGACACTTAACAGTGAGCGTTAGCCAAAGTTAGCACTAGGGCTAAAGCTTTTGTTTGCTTCATTTAAGAATTGTAACTTACCTTATCAGCTTCAGCCAATTCTTCCTCTCTTTGTCATCGATATGAAAGCGGTAAAATGACAATTCCATTGTTTTTTTTTACTCAAATCTGTTCAATTAACAGGGAACACAGCATTGTAAAAAACATGACTTTTTTTCTGACACAGCCTACATGCTACCTTGTTTTCATTTTCTCGTTGAAAGTACTCCAAAACCGCACTAATTTTGTGAGAGGACATCTCTCCAATTTCCCACCGTGCTGTTTTAAAACTCCAGTCTACTTGAGCATTACCGTGAGGAAGGGGACTGCTGTCTGATGGCTCTGTAGCACCCACTAGTGGAGGGCAGCTACATGACAGTTAAGCGGCCTTGTACATGAATAAAACACTTATTGGTTTAACCGACTAATATTTCTGGTGCCGACTAGCGAGGGGGCGGACGTTTTATCGTTAAGACAACTAACCCCCCCCCCCCCCCTCCCACAAACACACCCCTCCTTCTGTGCTTCATGATCCCTCCCTTCTGAGCTCATGTCCCTCTCCCCTCATTATAACAACAAATAGTGTGCAAATCAACTCAACTGCCCTCATCTTACCATCCTTGGTGTTCCCATGAAATCTGACAACAGGAGCGGGGACACGCCGAAGCTCCACAGCCGGCTAGCAGCTCCAGGGAGACTAACAACAACAGCGCCCTGCCCGCCGTCCATCTGGAGTGGGGATGCGCCGAAGCTCCACAGTGGGCTAGCAGCTCCAGGGAGACTAACAACAACAGCGCCCTGCCCGCCGTCCACCTGGAGTGAGGATGCGCCGAAGCTCCACAGCGGGCCTGCAGCTCCAGGGAGGCTAACAACAACAGCGCCCTGCCCGCCGTCCACCTGGAGCGGGGATGCGCCGAAGCTCCACAGCGGGCTAGCAGCTCCAGGGAGGCTAACAACAACAGTGCCCCGCCCGCCTTCCACCTGGAGCGGGAATGCACCGAAGCTCCGCGGCGGGCTAGCAGCTCCAGGGAGGCTAACAATAGCGTGAAGTGAAGCCACGGCTTTGCCCGCTTCTGTCTCTCCGCCATTACATCTTCTTTGTTGTTGAACGTGCTGCTGACTGACAAGCATAGATTTCGGCGTAATGAAAAGAATCGATAAGGGAATCGTTAAGCATAAAGGCTAATGATGTCGATGAATTGAACCAGTTGGAACCGGTTCTTAACAGGAACCGGTTCTCGATTCCCATCCCTACTCAGAATTGCCTAAAATTGCCCGGCCCCAATCATTTTGTAGTAGTTGATGACCAAATTTTCCTTTTTTGGTGAACTGTTCATATTTCATCATTAAAAACCTTGAAATTGTTATTCTAGCTTCTTGATGCAATACTTGATTGATACTCTCAAAGTGCACCAGATTAATTCATTTAGATGTCAGATGTTCAAAATTTTCTTCCAGGGGGGCATGCCGGCACCTTTTTCTAAAGGTTACCAGCTGTAGCTCTAAATGGGTGACTGGTTCAGGATATTGTAGAGTGGAAGTGAGGTTGGTTGTCTACTAATTGTACAGTTGGCAGTTCTCAGGTTTTCTACACACTGAAATGTCCTTGGGTAAAACATTTAACCCCAGATAGCTTCTGATGGTCGGGCCAGCACCTTGCATGTAGCTTGCTGCAACTGGTGTGTGATTGAATGGGTGAATGAGAGGCAACTTGTAAAGTGCTTTGCTGAACTGCACCACCTTGGCACTCCACAGTACTACTGACTAATTGAATAATTGGTTCCTTGCTGATGGAAAGTGCAAATGGCTGGTGGAAAGGTAACTGGTAATCATGAGAAATCACTATTTTGAGTTAATCAACGGCAGTTTCAAAAACACATTCATCATTTAAGTAGTTTGTCATGCAAAGATGGCTAAACGTTGCTGTTTCCAGCTTCTCAAATGTGAGTATTTGTGACTTCTTTTTGTTGCATATCATTAGAAATTCAATTTGGGTTTTGGTCGGGGGAAAAAACATATTGTCAGTTAGCTCTGGGAACTTGTGGTTAGAATTTTTCACTGTTGTCTTGTGAAATAAATTTTATTTGCAGCCCTAAAGAGCACTTTGTGTGTTGTTGAGATTCAAAGAAGAGAGAGCACTTTTAGGGCCTGGTTGGGAATTAAACTGTCAGTCTAAAACTGTGACTGACAGGCCTGTTAATCCTAGATCCCTGGCCAGCTGATATAACCCTTCTTACTTCTCGTCTCCATATCACTGATGTTAGAGAGCCAGGTCTTATTTATTCACGGTGATCATACCTTAGCATATGAAAGTCAATTTTCCAATGACTTATTGATGTCTGAAAATACCACATATAGAACATTTTGGCTGAAAAGGTCACATGATTGATCGCATGTCCATCAACGGTCATGTTGAGCAAGACGCAGATGTCACAGCTGCTCACTAATTGTACTCATTAAGAGCATCAGCTACATGCAGGCAAAGAAAGCAGCCTGGTACATTTGTGTTTTACTTAAAATGAAGGGATGAAACTTTGGAAACATGCAATCACCGAAGTTATTTGAGTAGCTTAGAGTGGCTTTACATAATTTGTGTTTGTTTGTGTTTGTTCTTAAGAATCAGGATCTCAAATGCTGCAGTACAAACACACACAAAATGTTCTCTGACACCAGATCAGCAGAGGACTTGAATGCGAGAGAGCTGTGTGTTATACATACTGATACTTCAAAGGACTAAAGTGTGTATGTGTCTGATTCTGTCAGTGATGGAGGATTCTGAAGCATCAGAGAGCAGACAGAGGGTATCTTGTCAGTGCTTGTTTGATTTGGTGTGGGTTGTTTAAGGTGTGAGATAGCTTATTGTTATTCTTCAGTACACTTGTGAAAAGGAGCAGGAAATGGTATTTACTGTGATTCCAAAGTGCAGACAACATAATACCTCTGAAGTGTTTTCCTGTGGACAAAGAGCTGACGCTGAACCTTGTAACAGTGCTTCCTTTGGTGTTGCACACCACTCAAATTTTGCATCTTACCAGCATGTAGTTCAAATTATTTGAACTTACAAAGTGTTTGCTGCTGATCTTTCTGTACACTTAACTAAAGAAGCCGACAAACCATTTATGATTTAGAGGAGCATAGTCTAGGACGCAGTGTAGTGAGTTTTCTTCAGCAGATAGGTATCAGTTCTTGTTTTTTAGTCATACGATGACATATTGGCTTTAAGCTGAGCTCCCTGCAGCGCCTCTGCCCCCCAAACCAGCAGAGAGTTCAGCCCAGACCGCCTGTCATGTGGAGGTAGCCTCAGGCACATGGTTTTATCCTATTTGTGCCGATAGTGTCTCCTCAGTGAGACAGCATTTCCTGAATGTTTTGATGGAATATAACACCTAAAGGAATTGTTCAAATGTGTTAATGTTCAATTAGCGATCAGTCTGTGAGAGACACTTTCACACTGCCTGTTCAAGGTGGGAATGTTGCACTGTTATTCTGCCTTACTGTTCTTTACAAAAGGTACAATCGCAGATTGACAGAGGTGTCTCATCTGTTAGCCAGCAGCGAAGGTAGTAACAAGGGTTGTGCCAATGGGCGATCCGATCGCCCATTGGCGATAGAAGGGTTGTTTCACGATGTCTTTTTTAAATGACGATGCAATCGTGAGGTGTGGGGGGGAGACAGCGCGTGTGTGGAGCATGCTGACGAGGACGAGGCTGAGTGCGAGGAGACAGAGGGAGGCTGCTTAGTGAGAGAGCGCCTCCGCCCGCTCGACACAAGCATGCTCGGGCGTACTATAAGCGGAGCGGACTCTGCGAGGAACGTCCGCAGTCATTCGGGCTTTCATAGTTGAGCGCACTTCCGCGTTGTAGTTTCCTGTAAAAATGTCTGTGAAAAATCCCCGCGATGTGAAAAATACATGCCGAGCAGTCACTGGTGCGCGGAGCGGAGTCCGTGCGGTCATAAAATCTGAGCTTTGAGCACACAGGGCTTGCGGACGTCCGCTTAGAGTCCGCGCAGACCTCTGCGGAATCTGTTCTGCGTATGTTCCGCCCGAGTATGTTCGGGCCTTAACGTGCATGTCGCGGAGCGGTGAACAAACCAAACAACACAATGTCAGGAGAAATTGAAAAGATATGCCGTCTATGTAAAGTCAACTTGCTAATTAAGGAGCCATTACATGTTTTTTTTTTTTTACAAAAGTTTTATAAAGCTGCTCAAACGTCAAAGAGAGGCACCAAAGTGAACGTTTCAGCGGCGACGCGTAGGGAGACAATAAGGTTCGGGAGCTACTTACCCTCTAAGATCAACAAGTTCAACTGTCATATAACAGGGACGGCAAATGATTGTTATTGCCATGTTATGCCATTGTGATTGTTTATTTATATTTATATTTAATATATATGTTTTTATATCTCACAATTGTATTTTGCAGGTCCAGGAAAGTCATTGAATTAGTAAAATTCTAGAAAGTTTTGGAAAAGTCCTGGAATTTTGTTGTGTGTAATGAAATGAATTGTTACAGTAATCTTCTGTGGATAACCTATTGTGTAATGTAACTTAACGATAAATTCATTTTCTGTAGCTGTTGACGTAACGGAGCTCTGATATGCGCCAGCGTGTGACAATGTTGTGTTTACAATCGTATGTTTCTTCACTTTCTCCCTGTGTTCTGTTTCTCCCTCCATACCAGCTACCTGCAATTATATTTGAATAAGAGAAAATAATGTGACAGTGTGATAATATGTAGGGTCATAAACCCAAAAGTTTCCATACCTGCGCCATGCCCTGCTACTTTTAGACTGTATTGTATTTTTGAGATGGAGCAATGTTTGTGTTTTCCATTGTGATAATCATGGAGATTTTATCAGGGGTTCTTAAAAAGTGTTGGAAATGTTTTGAAATGTTGTCATGAAGGTGGTCCAGTTTATCATCCAGAGCTGGCTAGCAGGATGTTGGTTTGGCAGAAAGATCCACAGGATTGGGATCATAGCTAGTGTTTGATTCTTTTTCACTTGCCACGGTGCCTCTGATGTAGATATGGGTCCATGTGGTCAGGATTGTAGCTGGTGCTTTTCTTCTGCACCTTTTCCTTGATGTTAACTCAAGTGTACCTTTGTCAGTACTGCTGCAAACATGATTGCATTTGTATTTTCTGATCTGCCATCTCAGTGGTCTCAGTGGTGAAACTGATGCAAGTAACTGCGATGATTACAGGAGATAGGACACAAACCTTAACTTCTTGTGTATAAGTCAGGTACTAGTTGAACAATCCACCCAGACCTCCTCCCCAAAAGAGTTTTTGCCACCCTTTGACAGTGTCATGCCATTGAGAGAGGCCAACTGTTCTTCATGACAATGTGAGGACTGTGTCAGGAACACCTTTAACACTGCTGCTTTACTTTGGTATTGCAATTCCATAAAGTTGGTGGAGTTACAAGAGACAGATTAAATTAACTTCAAATTGATGCAACCTGATACTGTCTTTCATTAGGCCCTTGCTGCCTGGTGTAAACGCCCACACCCTGAGTTTATAACAAGAGGCTTTCCATTAAAAAGTTTGTGCTTTCCAAGCTCAAGTTGAGGTAACCTTGATGAAGTTGAGAGTTCTCCCTCCAGATTGCTTTAACAGACGGAGTAGTCCCCACCATGACATGTAAACTGATCTGTTTTACTGGTAGAGTTTCTATTAAAGTGTCTAAAAAAAATGGCAAAAAAAGTGATTTTTGTGGTGCAGACAGTGATGTGTCATTCCACAGTAATGCACAGTAAGATGACATGTTCATCTCTGAACCAGAGGATCAGGCTTTCAGAGTTTTACTGTGAACAAGATTAAATTATAATTAAATCTTCTATGTGTAGCAAAATGTCTGACCTTGGTGACTCGCAGCAGTCAGAAATGCCACGATGCATAGGGGGCACAGTAAGTGTTTTTATCATAATGCTGAAATTTGTCACCAGTCTGCACTGTAGCCACAAAATTACCATTTCCACCAATGCAAAGCTGTCGATTTCACAGTGCTCTTGCCTGCTACAATAGCAGAATGCACTGTGTGGGTTAAGGTATTGATTCTATTGTGAGGTTCAAGGGTTAGAAATGAATGCAGCTGACAGGACACATTTTAGTGTCAAATGTTGTACAATGCAATGTATTATGGGTCCTAATCTTATTTGTAGTCAGTGTATCTGTAAATTGTAATCTTGTTAATGTGGTTTTGTGGACCTTGGAAGAAAAGCTGTTACCTTGGCATTTTCTGACGAGAAAACACTCAAAGAATGTCCCCACAAAAATAGCAGTGGCAACCTGTGTGTCTGCGCTTGTGCGTGTGTGTGTGAGGCGTGTAGAAGGCATGTAGCCGTAGGTTAGCAGTGGGCGAGAGCGGTAACGCTGCTTCAGTCATAATAGGATCTGACGATGACTCATGCACAGCAAAAACAACAAACGCTCTTCTCTTCCTCCTCTCATCTCCTCTTCCTCTTTACCGTCTCATCTCAGTGTCCTTTTTCTTATTTCTTTTCCCTGTCTCCTTTGATTCCTTTTCTTTCCCTGTCTTCTCTCTTTTATTGTCTTTCCACCTCCTCATCTCTCTTTTCTTATCTCATCATGCATCATTCCCTCTTGCATCTTAACTGTTTGCCTCTAGTTGCTTTACTCCGCTTTCCTCTCTCCTCTCTCGTGCTTCCCGTCTTCTTCCTGTCTCCTCTCCTCTTTCCACTGTTTTACAGCTTTCCTCTCCTGTGGCAGCTTATGTTGCCTTCCCCATACTTTATTTCCTCCTCTCGATTTTCATTACTTCTCTGTTGATCTCTGTGTTTTGATTATTCTCTGTTTTCATCCTCTTACTTTGTTTTGTTTTTCTTCTTCTCTTTTCTTGTCTCTTCCCGCTCTTTAATCTCTTGCCTCTTTTCCATCTTTTCCTTTCTGTTTCAGTCTCATTCAGTGTAATTATTTTCCTGCCCACGTAGATAGTGGTTATTTTCCAAGATGTGCTGGCCACTTCATGTATTTCACTTGCCAAATTCATGAAAAAAAAAAAAAAAAAAAGTAGGATGTCTAGATGACGCCTCATTCTCTGCCAAATAGCTTAGCAAATTTGTGTTCATCACTATATAATTATAAATACAGCAATAGGTAAACTATATTAATGGGACCGTTCACCCCAAAACTAAAAATACGTATTTATCCTCTTACCTGTTGTTCTGTATCTAAATTGTTTTTGGAGTGAGTCACTGATTGTTGGAGACATTGGTTGTAAAGATGTCTGCTTTCTCTCCAGTATAATGGAACTAGATGGCACTCGGCTTGTGGAGCACTAAGTGCCAAAACATGACATTGAAAAAGGTCTACAGCGATGTGTCTCTCCAGAAATCACAAGCCTGTTACTCAAGAAAATCCACAGAACTTGTTGTGAACAGTTTCATGTAGGAACTATTTTCTGTCTTTTGAACTATACCCTCCAACTGTATCCCCACATAGCGGAAAGCATGCATGTCCTCATAGATGAGAGGCTTGTGCTTGTGACAGTGTGAGATATTAACATTATTTCACCAGGGTATACTGTGCATGACAGTGTCTGTGTTTAAACAACAACAACAAAAAAAGGTAAAAGCTGAGCTGCTGGTGATAGGAGTCATTATAGCATGTTTGACATAGTCTAGCCTACGATACTGTGTGTCAAATATGCAAGTAGAAATTAGCCTACTCAGACAAGTCGTGCTGGGATTAGATACTCATCATACTTTACCCATAATATAATGAATAGATAGAAAAATAAGCACCATTCTTCCATAGATTCTTACTGGAGGACCTGATGATACTTGTTGAGAAATACAGACACATCCGAACAGAGATGATTGACAGCAATTGAACAAAGTCATGTGGCTAATTTCTAGTTAGAAAAAGTCATCTCGAGATGAAGTGATACGTGGCAATACTCCCAAACAGGGGAAGAGGCTTTTTTGTAGTCCTGGAACATTATCTCCAACACTCGTAGTTGCCACCTTTCTCAGCTCAGCTGCTTGTTCCACCAAGACTGACCCCTGGTGGCACTTGCTGTGCACTACACTCACCTCAATATAACACCTCTGTATCAGTTTAAGAAAAAAGAGGAGCATCTGTATTTCGGATGGTATTGAGAAGTATACCTTCAAATACCCTGCTATACCGTAACACCTTGTGGAGCCAGGTAAGCAAGCAGTTGATGCATGCTTCCTTTTGTGCGCTGATGTGGTTGACGGGTGTAGTTTGGTAGTAAGTAAGTAGTTCCTTTAATAAAACTGCTCACAGCAAGGTCTGTGGATTATCTTGAGTAACTTGGTCATGGTTTCTGGACAGAGACATTGCTGTTGAGTATTTCAAATTTATTTTTTTAGCGCTTTGAACACCACAAGCTGAGTGCCATCTAGTTCCATTGTATTGGAGAGAAGGCAGACATCTCTACAGCCGATATCTCCGACACTCACACCAAAACAATCTAAGATGATAAATAGCTCTACAGGTAACAGGAAAAATATTTGATTTTGGGCTGAACTGTCCCTTCAACTGTATTCACACATGACATACTCTTCTCTCTGTAACACAAAATATATCCAGTGGGCCATGTGCTATGGGTGGTGTATTTAAGCTGCTCAGTCCTTGCTCCACCATGCCTGCTGCACTCCTCTGTAACAGCTGCAGTCTGCTGCTGCATTTCATAAAGCATTGCACCAGCCCAGTCTCCACCCCAGTATCCACCTGCAGTCTAATTTAAGTGTCATGATCACTCCATTTTTGTCACTTTTTTCATGCGTTCTCTTCACATTCTTAAAATGGATAGTGAGGATTTTTTGAAGTGGGGTTGCATGGGGTACTTATCCATAGTTAGTCAGTGCCTTTACATGCACGCGGTAGTGGAGCTAAGCTCATAGCTTGGCTAATCACGCAAGTCAGACTTCTCGTCTTGTCTGAGTATAGAGAAAATCAAATTTCTGACTCAGTACGTCTGACTCTGCCTTGATAGGGAGCGCTGTGCCCATTTTAATATAGTGCATATTGAACTAGTTCCGGTTGACCCGAAGAGGAAGCTAATGAAGAATGAAGATGGCGGAGCATGAATGTAGTTTCCTTGTTTGTCCAGAAGTGTGTCTTCTGCTTCTCGGTCGCCATGGTGTTTGTTTGTTTTTTTTTCCGGGAGTTACTGCACTGCTGCTACGCCATCTCCTTCTTCTTCTGGGTGAGAGCCTGTGAAAGAAAAAGTGGTGCATGCGCATAACGCTGAGTCCAACTCCAGTCGAACTAAGTAGATACATGCAGCAGTAGTTCGATTTTCAATCAAATTATCTAGGTGTGTTAGTTGAGCTATGGATAGTCCAATTTCAGTCGTACTAAGCTGTTTACATGCATTTAAAAGTCCGGTTTCAGTCGGACTAAGCCAATAATGGACTCTTTCTTCACCACACTAGGACAACACTAGCCTTATTTAGATTGGGGAACAAATCTGACATGTGGGGCTTGATTCAGAGGTTTGGGACCAGGCCACGGGTCAGTCTCTTTGTGTCATCCACCCTTACTGTTTACACTTGGCTGAAGTAAAAAACAAGTAGGCCATTGCATTGGTTACATCATAATTATCTAACCCAGACACAAGCTCCATCTAACACAATCACGTCTCCTTCCTCTGGCGTCATTAGGGACAATTACATAAAGATGAGTCAATAACCTGCTCTTAAACATGTCTGCATCCTAATGCAGCGAATAACAAACTGCAGAGACTGACTGAGTGCTGCTCACAGTGGTCGTCAGCGTCAGTCAGAATTGTTCTACATTCAGGACAGAAAGCGACTGCAGATTGTTTTTCACCTTGCAGACCCTCACATACATGCTTGCTTGATGTAACAGTACAAGTGACCCGCTGCCTGTCTCTCTGCCTCGCTCTTGATTAAAGTCTGGTGTGTTCGTCTTGGCTTGATTGCTTTCTGAGGCACTCCTCTGTGTGACTGAGCCGCACACCTCAGATCCTCTTGTAGAAAGAGCAACTGCAATTTTGTTGATTTGTTTCATGATCCTTGGGCCCTTGAAAGCTATTTGAGTCATATTGTCAAATCTTACAAACACAACGGTGTCTGCAAGTTTTCTTCTCTTTATTCCCAGAAAAAAGCGTACTTTTTGCAGAGGTATGGGTTTTTTCTTCGCCAAACTGAGATTAGCCCTATCCCCGCGGACAGGAGATTTATGAGCCACAGAATGAAATTTTTGTCAGTGCGTGACCCAGAAGGCAGATTTTTTAAAAGCGGTGTAAAGCATTGTTCCACGACGAAAGACTCCACATCGAGGGGCCTGGTTTTATCGCTCTCTCCCCGCTTGTTTTACAGACATTTCAAGTCTTTTGATGGTGCAGACTGAAGCCTGTAGAAGTCCCTCATTTCCCCATATCACCAAGGTCATCAACTTGTCAATCTTACAACCTCATCTCTTCTCCTCTGCTTTTGTCTGAGCTGCTCCCCCGTCCTTCCCTTTTCATTTTTTGCCTCTTTTCACATCACAACCTGCATCACTCTAGCTGTATATCCTCCATAGTTTTTATATTCATGCAGTGAAGAGTGATGGAGAAAAAGAGGGGTGACATGCGACAGAGATTTTTGACCAGATTCAAACTGAAGACTGTGGGTTATTTGGTTACACGCCACAACTGCTCGGCCACCAGGGAGCCTCTATTAATCAGACAATGTGATCTCTTCACTCTGTGTCATTGTTGCTCTACCTCATCTTTCTCTCTTTCAATTTCTTCAGCGCCCTAACGCACACAAACTCTATTTCTCTGTCTTTGTTTTCTGTTTCCACTGAATATGCACAGCAAACATCCGATGCTCTTTGTCCCCATCTGCATCTCCTTCACACAAGCACACACATTCAATCTGCTGCTCTCCGACACCTCATATATCCGTGTGCTTTACACACTGTCTGCATCTCTGCTGTCATTATCTGCTAGCAGAGGCAATCATTTGTCTTGAGCAGGGTGCTTCATCCGTGCTCCTGTTCATTCGTCCTCGGTGTCCTAAATTTAAATTGCTGCATACCATGCTACGCTGCCATCCGCTGCCCTGCTATACCCTCCTGTACCTGACTGTACCCTATTTGTTTTACAGCAGTATATTACAACATCAACATTGCTTCTCTGCAGTGCCCTCTGTAATACCTCCCTGTTCACTGGGACGGAGCTCTGATCCTCCACCGTTCTTTCATGTCCTGCTTTTACACCCTATAATTATCTGATAAACCTTCTGTTCTGTTGTAGGTTTAAAATTGTTCCTCTCTAATCTGCTGTACTCTCTCCTCTGCTCTGTTGTACCCTTAAATACCCACCCAGCGCTCCATCATATCCTTGTTCCAGCAAATTCCATGGTTGTTGAATTGTGGATGCTAAGCATGTCTAATCTGTTTGAGGACTTTCTGACGTCAATGAAAGAAAAAGAAAATCCCATAAGTAACATAGCCACTTGTATTGATGTTCGTGTTTGACACCTGTGCCAATTACCGGCCAAACCACCTGCGTGACCACCTCCTTTATTTTTGAGATTGCTGGTAGACTGTTGAGCGGCTGCAAGGTGTTGCTTTTTGCCGAATGCATTCAATTAAAGGAATTTCTCTTGTTATCGCTTTGACAAGGCCTCAAGTTTCTGATTACATAATGGCTATTATCAGCTATATATTCCCTCGATACCCTCAGGCAAGGTCCAAAATTAACACCTGCCAAATGCAGGTAGATTTTGTGTTTGGCAAGTAAATCTTCGAAGGCTACAATCAGCCACACTGGCAGGTAAATGTTTGTACCAGAACAGTCATATAATTCAAAAAAACTATGCTGAGAGTCTGTGCAGGTTTTGGTACATTTATGGTTGAGCTGCTTCTGTTTGTGTTGGAGAGAAGTTTGACACTCAAAGCAACAGTGACTTAATGGTGCATTTAAGTACACCTCGTAAACTCAGTAATCTGTAGTCAAATGGCCACGAAGGTTGTTTAAAACGGGAGTGTTTCTGTTCTTTTCTTGTTCTCCTTTGCTGAGATACATCTGTCATTACTTTTACTTATTACTTTTGTTCTTTCACTGCAGCTTTTTTGATAATTTGACACTATCACAACAATGTACCATCATTTCTACATGGGCAGTTTTAAAGATGTTATCAACAAACCCCATAATATTCTTGTTCAGCAGGTCTCCAAGTACCTTGTGATCATTTTCAAGTTGTTTTACTGCAGCATTTGTAAGTAATTAAATACTGAAGTTATTCCCAATATGCATACACTTTGACCAGTAAAAACACAGTTTGAAATAAACAAAAATATTATTCACCGCCGGTCTGCTGCTCATTATTTTGGCCTGTAGAAAATTTGCTTGGCTGTTGGATTTTTATTCTTCTACCAGTCCACGTGGCCGGTGAGTCAGCAAGTAAAGTTTGGGCACTTTCCCTCAGGTGCTGCGCAGCTATATCCTGCCATACCTCTTTCAACTGTCCTGCTATACTGCTGTCTCTAATGTAGGTTGGCCATATCCCTGTTGGTCTGATAGGCTCTCTAGGTACCATTGTATCCTCTCTGCACTACCTTCTACATTGTCTGTTATATCCACAGTGATGTGTCAACATTGACTCAACTGTAACGGTGCATTTTCACCAGATTAGACACTAGGAGATGTGCAGCGCCACTCAGCTGGCCACTGAATAAGTCGAAGAGTTCAAATTTTCATTCTCTTGTATTTGTCCCACCCCCCTCCACTGCTATTCAACAGCCGGGGGAAAAGTGGCAGCTTTACCCAAAGCTGAATATTTTTCAACTCTCAGTGACCAGAAAAAAAAAGCAAAAGTGCAGAGCTTAGCACAGAATAAATGCACAGCGCCTCAAATGGTAGCAAAGTGTGAATACATGGCGTTCCCATGGAAAAAATAAAAAAACATGAACATAGCAGTTGTGTCAGTTGCTTGCCATCCTCTGCAGTTTGCTTGTCAGTAGCGTGGTATTTCAATATAGCAGTTACTGCACAGCTCTTGATAAATGCGATGCCAGTTGCACGCTCCCTGGTTCTGTGCTCAGTGTTTCAAACAGGAAGCAACGTGGTGGCTTGCTCATAAACTTTCTGTTGCTTCATCTAGACAGCCCGCCAGAATCTGTTTCTGAAAACATATGAGGCAAAAAATAGGCATTGCAACTTCTGAATCTTGTTTCATTTAAGAACCACGTTGCATAGCTCGAAAACTTGATCCAAGTTTCCTGAGCCGGCACATTGCGCTGGATGGACTCATTTGAATAACATTGAATCTAGTCTACCTTATGCAAAAACAAACCAGCAAATGCACCACACAACAACCCCTCCTTCAAACTTACCGCAACACATCAACGACCCACTGCCTGGTGCTTCTTATGCTCTATATAGGAAATGAATGGAAAGTGCTGAGAAGCCCTCTGTGACCGGATCTGGTGGAAACGAACCCTAAAACTAGTATGAACATCAGTTTCAGAGATAGCCATAATCCTACCTCACCTAAAGCTTATAAAACAAAAAAGAAGCTGCCCAGATTTAAGGGTTAATCATTGACTTTCAGCTCTTTTGGATTGATATAAAAACCAGCCCATAAAATAGTTTTGTAACGTAGTTTGTAAAACAGATGGCTGGTGAATGAGAATACGGAAGACCTATTTATTGCTACATATCCCTGCCACTTTCCTGCTATACCCTCTCCATTACACTCCAAAACCCTGCTGCTAGGTTCCACTACATCAGCCAGAGCTCAGCAATATCACAGCGGATAAGAGAATTGAGTGTGTGTGTGTGTGTGTGTGTGTAGTGGTGCTGGTGGGGTAAAGGTGGGGGCGAGTGGAGTGCCACAGAGAGCCGGGGAGAGATGGGGAAAAAGGAATGAGCTCGAGATAGAGAGAGCGAATAAAAGTCGTAAGGGAGCGAGTGTGAGAGGGGAAAGGAAAAAAAAAGATAATAGAATTTTAAAATGCCCTTTTATCGATCCACTAGCAGAATGATGCAGCTGCATTTCAATGCGTCAAAAGGCAGAATTACATCAGCCGTCTTCTCCCTTGATAAAGACAGGAAAACAACAACATCAAAACTATGAAATAAAAACAAAACTGAGCGGGGAACAGAGGGAGAGGAAGATATCAACAGCAGGCGGCTGAGCAGAAGATGGAGGGAATGGATACTCACTCCCCCTCAGCAGCTGTAGGCAACGTGCCAGTGAGCAGGGAATTTAACCCCAAATCTCTACTGCTGCTGCGAGCAGCCACCAGTAAGAGAGCGTGATTTCAGGGGGTCAGTATGCCTCAGATAAAATGCTTGCTGGATGGTCAAAATAACATCTGAAACCCCCTCTCCTTGCAATTTTCTGGGGGCAGAATTATGGGTATCTTCATTAGACAATTAGACAACTTTACAAAACTAACAATGCGACATACCCGCCCACTTTACACAGCAGCTACCAGGTATGTGGAGGTGTAAGTAAGCAGGACTTGAAGTTTATCTCAAGCTCTAATTTTTCATTCTTTCCACAACAGTTTCTGGCACTTAAAGTCCAAGTGAAACACCATGATTGGCTTCCAGGAAACACTGTCTGATATCAGCGTTGGAAGTGACACGTTACAAAGAAATGCGTGACTGTAATTCCACTTTGTTGGTGGTAAGTAGACATGTAACTAAGGACTTTTTCAAATTTAATAATACAATTACAGTTACTGCAATTTAAATGGGCTCATTATTTGGTACTTTTGCCGTGGTCATAGCAAACAAACATGGGGGTGGTGTGTCTTCCTCAGGCTTGGGAGTTTGAGGGTTCTGCACAGTATCTTAGCTGTTCCTAGGTCCGCACTCTTCCGGACAGAGACCTCAGATGTTGAATCTGCTGGAACCACTCTCTTAGTTTGGGGGTCACGGCCTCCAGTGCTCCGATAACCACTGGCACCACTGTTGCCTTTACTCCCTACATCTTTTTGAACTCCTCTTTCCGGTATTTTTCTGGTACTTTTCCAGCTTCTCATGTTCCTTCTTCCTGATGTTGCTGTTGCTCGGGATTGCTTCATCTATCACCACCATTCCTCTGTTGTTTGTTGAACAGCATGATGTCCGGTTGGTTAGCCATCACCAGTTTGTCAGTCTGGATCTGGAAGTCCCGCAGGATCTTAGCTCGGTCATTCTCAACCACCTCAGGAGGTGTCTTCCATTGTGACCTTGAGTCTTCCAACCCATACTTAGCTTTCTGTTTTGCTCTCTGTATCAGTCTGGACTCAGTAGTGCCCCACCCCAATCCAGAAATTAAAATCCAACCGGGGCCAATCAGGGATCCACACCGTAGGCAGCCAATCTGGGACTGTGTTGTAATTGATGGCATAAAATGCAAGCTGAAGGCAAAAGCTTGATTTGTAAACTGGCTCCATCAGTATGAAAAAGATGTACCCCGGTGTTATGCTGATTGGTTGAAGGAATTTGTCTTTCAAGGCGAGTACTTCCACCCACTCAGAGTGTTTTGGGTAGCACTGAATCCAGACTGATACAGAGAGCGAAACAGAAAGTTGAACTCACTTTATCAGGATGGTCCCACCAGGCTAGATTACCATGGCAACAATCAAAGCTTCGAAGCATTCGGGTCAGCCCTACTTTTTACCCAGCTGTCCAATCACAGTATCATCACATCTTACATGTACAAGTGCTGAACGATGACAACAATGGAGGAGAAATATGTTAATATACTGTAGGATACATATTAAAATCTTAAGGAATGTTTAAATTAAATTAAATTTGAATGTTATTAATAAAGGAATTGTTTAATTGTTGTGTTGTGTTTAAGTACACAGGTTTTATTATTTCTTGTTTTTTTGTTACAGAGCTATTGAACTGTGTACGGAGGTTAATGGAATTTAACTGGTGTTGGTATTGACTGCTTGCTAAACTTCCGGTATTGTGACATGCCTTGTCAGGTGACCTCTGCTCAGTCCCTTTGTCCTGTGTGTGTGTGTGTGTGTGTGTGTGTGTGTGTGTGTGTGTGTGTGTGTGTGAATGTGTGCATTTGAGAGAGACTAACAAAGGTTGGGAGAGAAGGTGAAGGTGAAGGTGTACTACTGCATGCAGTGTTATTGTGTATTATCAATACCTTAATGTCATTTGGATTGACGCGGGACTAGCGGGTTGACTTTGGCATTACAAGTCACCCAAGGTTACGGCAGTGCAATTAATGGCGTGAATAAATCAATCAGCATTAAACTGTTGCTGCACATAATCTCCAACAGCTCAGACACTTTGAGTTTGCTGTTCTGTAAAAATGAACATTTTTTTCCCCTCTGTAGAGCTCAAGGACAAAAATATGCTTATAGTGGTGAGTTTGAGTTCCTGTTAAAGTTATGAAGGATAGACCTCAGTGTGATTATGTTATTTAAAAATTAAATTATATTAGTGCTATCATGATAAGAAATTAATGTGAAATGTCTGAGGAACAGTTGTTATTTGATTTCACTCTGCCAGAAGGAAAAACTGACTCGTGTGGTTTGATTTAAAGGCCTGTTGAGGCTCCAATAAAAAGGCCTATCACAACAAATTGTGTTTTATTGTTCTACTTTCTTTTCTTCACAGTGACAATGGATACAGTCATAGATAAAATTTGACAGTTGTCTCGTCCCCCACTGTTCCACTGGAGCACTAAAATAATATAGCTAGAGTTGAGGCAGATATTTAGAAGTTACATGAAACTTACTGATCCTAGTGACTCATTTATATGCAATATAGATGAAGTAATTCAGTCACTTTTGAGAGAAGTAACAGCAACTGATTTTAATTTGAAGTAACTTGCACAACAGTGGTGATTATACACACGTCCCACCCCCCAGCACAACAGCACACTTTTCATTGTGCAGTATTTTCTTATCTTCAGACAACAAAGTGTAGGAGATGTTTCTTTTTACCTGCTTGACAGTTTCGACTGTGACTCCCGTCTTCCTCAGAGGTGTCAACCGACGTGTTGCTGACGTGTCATTTATCAGCTGGCCCAACAGACCTGTGAGGCTGGCCACTACCCCCACTGTTGGATGGTCTCTGGAGGAGGGAATCCCAGGTGTGCGGGAGGGTGTACACCCCCTCGTCACGGGCTCCCCGACGTGTTTTTCACAGTGGAAAGTGTCTTTGTACCACCAACATTTCCTGGAACAACTATGTTCTTGTCTTATTTTCTCCTGACAAAATCAAAGTAATAGCAATATTTACTGCTGCTTGTGGTCAGCCTTTCCATATTGTAAACTAGCTTGCTGCTTGGTGACGTGCATGCGCAGCACAAATATTCCAAAATCACTGATGTGATTAACTCTTTGGGGTCAAGGGTATAATTGGCCGTTTTTGACTACTTTTGATTTTACCTTTAAATTTCACCTTAAAAACTGTTCACCTCGACTTGTTTGGTGTCTTTTTTTTTTCAGCACAACCTCACCTGTTTGACTTTACATTTATTTTTTCATTTTGACATACTGTATAAAAACACTGGATCTAAAATCACACAAAAAACACCACCAATAGGGAAGGGGGTGTCTTTTTTTTTCGTGCAAGCACTTTCATAAGAATAGCCTGTTTTTACCGTTTTTACCAAACACGCACCTGACGTGACCACAATGTTCAGCAAAAAGCATGGCGTAAATTATTTATCATAAGTCTGGTTTTACTTGGCCTATCATCACAATTTAAAACTGGTATATAGTTTGAAGTTTGCACATCTGACACAAGTTGAAACGGAGACTCAGCGAGGATGCGTCTTGCTGCTACATCATCTTAAATCGGTCACATGAATTGGACGCACCGGCACGTTCGTCAACTCCAGAGGGTTAATTGTTGTATTTCAAGTCGGTGATGACTTGATAAGAAAAGTAACAAGTTTTGTGGTTTTAGGGTGTATCGTTATAACTGAAATTTTATCAGTAATTCATTACACTACTCGTTAGAGGAAAAAGTAATATTACTGTAACACATTACGCAGTAACAGGTAACTCCTGACACTGATTGTTCTAAGTAGTTATTTTTGAGCATACCCCCACCTTTAAGCCGTCAGTGTTTTGAGACAGCTTAACCTCTGGCTGAGCTCAAATTTACCAACACACACAAGGTCCTCTGAAATCTCTGTAACTGAACCACTCACATTTCTAACAAGGTAACCTCTGCTTTTTATCCTGTAATTGTAAAGCTTCAATAAAGAACACAGCAAGGCAGTGAAGCGGCACTCAGTAAACCTCGTCTGGATCTGAAAAGCTCTTAAAGAAGAATTACATCAGCCTGTTTCCACCTGATAAAGGCAAGAAAAACAACAGAGTAACCCCACAAGGAAAGATGTGGTGGAGGAGACAACACTGATACTGACACCGTTTCAATCCAACTGTCGGAGCAAACTTCCTAAATATCAGGAAATAAAATGTGAGTCGTGAGGTTGAGGAGAATAAATCAGCTCGCTGACTGTAGAAAACATGCGTCCACAAGACAAATGGGAAGCCTGCGAAGAATTTATTACTACTGGGAATGATGCATTTGCATTCAGATAATGTTGGCCATAATTCATACTTTCATCTGAGGAGCGAACACATTTACCAGTTATGCTTCTAATGTCTCAACTAATGGCCATGCAACCACGAGGGACACAGATACCTTACAGACAAAGTCGCTGGGACTTTTGGATTCTTGCAAAACTATATTGAACTATTTATCAAGTCCATATTACTATTACATTTATTATTTTATTTCAAGCTTGTTTCTTTGTTTTGTTTCAATAAAAATAACATTTTATTGATTTTTTTTTGCCCCATTGAAACTCAGCTTTCTAGTTGAATAAATTGTGTGTGTGTGTGTGTGTGTGTGTGTGTGTGTGTGTGTGTGTGCTGTGATAGTGTTCAGTCTGCAGAGCACACAGTCAGGCCAGGCCATGTGGATTAGCTCTCTGTTGCCTTAAATGTCCTTAAACTGCGTTCAAACTTCACTGGCTGTGAAGTTGCACTCTTTCTATGTGTGTGTGTGTGTGTGTGTGTGTGTGTGTGTGTGTGTGTGTGTGCATGTGTGTGACTGTTGCGCTCTTTGGATGAGAGAGTGTGAGATGAGAGTGTGAATGTGTGTGTCTGTCGCTCTGTGATTATGGGTGTGTGTATGTGTGTATGTGTGTGTGTATGTGTGGCCCCTTCTGCTCTGCAGTTTTAGCTGGCTGACCTACAGACAGACAGGGTAACCCCGCAGAGAGTTATGCCTTATGGCCTTTCCTGCAACACCGTGCGTGTGTGTGCATGTTTTCTGTCTGTGTGTGTGTGTTTGTATGTGTGTGTGTATGTGTGTGGGGGAGGACCCGTGTTTATTTATGACACAGTGAATGTGTGTCTGTTGGTGAATGCACAGCCTGCGCACGTGACTTAGTTGTGTGTGACATCTTTGTTAATGTCAGTTTGTGAGGGTTTATGTCTGCTGCTGCTGCTGCTGTTGTGTGTGTGTGTGTGTGTGTGTGTGTGTGTGTGTCTTTGCATCACAAACCAAACACGTATTTCATGTCTGCTTTGTTTGGCTGAGGGTTATTCTCTGCAGCGCTGCATATGGTTCAGTCGTGTTTCAGATCAAGATGTTTTCACATGAAAACAAATCCTCTCTCAGATACCACGCTTTTATAGATATAAAGCTGGCTTTTTGCTAAGATACAATATTTCTCTGCCTAACATTTGGCTTTGCCATCTGCTTGTCCAAATAGAATCAAACCACGCACAGTTAGTCTCCTCATTTGGCTTCCCCTCCTCAAATGCCCATTGACAAAATCAGTATTGGAGCCACTTAAACCGACAGTATCTGCACTGTGAGTAGTGAGCGGCCTGGTGGCTGCACATACCGCCGTCTCATCCCACTGTCTCGAGTTCAATCCCTGCTACAGCTCACATGTTGTGCAGAAATGTCACCATGGTTTAACCCCCACAGACAAAGAGTATCAAGTGAGTTGCTTTCAGCTCCAAATGAACAGAAACAATATTGTCGCTCATCAGGTGCCTTGGAGTTCATAACAGTGATATTGCTATGCGTGTAAGCTTTGTATGCCATTACCACAGTTAATCTAAAATATGGTAATTCTGTAAAATTGTACACCAAGTATTGCCCATTTTTCCCCAGCAAACTGGAGTCCATGCTGGCAGTGATGCAGGTGCTGCCTGTGTTCCTGCAGATGCTGCTGCCGGCTGGATACCACCGCCAGCACAGTGCTGTGCTCTGCGGTGCCGGCTTTACTGACGCAGGCACAATAGTCCCATTTTCAGTTGGATTCTGTCTCAACTGGTGGTGTTGTGCTGTGAAAACATCAGAGACTCTTGTCAGAAAGTGTGTCTGTTTTTCAGACTCTCATCTTCACTTTCTTTTGCTTTTATTTTTGTCTCGTACCACTGTGTTCTGTTCTCGCATTCTTTTTCTTCCTCACCATTTGTCCACTTTAGGCGGCTGTTAGCTTTAGAGGGAGGGTGCCTTTAGGGAGTTTTTTTTAAATGGCATCTGAAAAAAACTGCACTTAAAGTGCTGTATAAAAGTTAGAAGTTAGACAGGAACTGAGTGTTCTGACACATCAAGGCCAGGTTGGATCATTATATTGTGCTCTACCTTAAAATTACAACTGATATATAAGTGTTTTGTAAGTTTGTTCTTGCTTCATTGTACAGTAGGGGTGGGAAATTACTCGGGCTTTACTCTCTTATTCCATGTCTGCCCAAATCAGGTTACCTTGCGAGGCACCTTGATTTGTTAGACAGCCTGCCCTGATTAGCAGTGGCGGTTCTAGGCCAGTTTCAATGGGGGGGCCAAGCTAGGGCCAGTCCTTTTGATACAGGGGCACATACAAGTACGGTCAAATATCTAAGTCTGAACAATAAGATATATATATGTATAAGGGGGTCCGGGGGCATGCTCCCCCAGGAGAAAATTTTGTATTTGATTTAAAGGCATCAATCTGGTGAATTCTGAGAGCAAAGTTATGATGGCAGAATATGCCTAGATTTCAACATCTTTGTGCTTTTTATGTGTGAAAAATGTTCCATTTTCACTGATAAAAACACTAGTTGTATGTTATGGTGAAGGGTTACACTCAAAATACGGCTAAGTATTAGTGGTTAAACATTTCAGTAATCAAAAGAAAAATGACTGACGTACTGATCTGCCTCTGGAGGGCTATTTTAATATTTAAAATCATGTGCAGACAAAATATTCTTTTAAAATTCTCACACTCACAAGTACAGTTCCAGATACGCAAAACAATACAAAATACATAAAAGCGAAAGGAAAACAAAAGGTGAGATTCAAATAAATTACACACAAACAGGCACAAATTACTGCTTTCCTCCCTCCTCTCGATTTGCAAGTACAGCACCCTGAATCAGAGCATTTCAAAAGCCCTCTGGTAGTTGAATGCCTCTGGGACAGGCCCATTTATAGCAACCCACTGGATCCGTGGCGTGCGCGATCCGGCCGAGGCGCGGGTGCTGGAGCTAATAGCAGCCATTCAAGAAGCTGCTCCACCAGCCGCAGCCTAGGGTCTATTTCTGACGGTGCGTCAATTTGCACAGACCAAATGAGTCAAACAGGAAGTCAGGCGCAGAAAGACGAGAGTATCCAGTCGATTTTGAAAATAAAAGACCCATGAAAACTCCGGATCGTATTTCACATCACTACATAAACATGATGTGACAGGCATGAGTCAAATGAAAAGGAAAAAGTTTTCAGAGCTTACCTCAATGGTGCTGTATGTTGCCGTGCAGGCTCAGAGTTGTCTTAAATACAGCCACACAATTCTCTACTGATGTGTTCTGGGTGTTTTCAAGAATGCTCACGAAGTGGATGTCAGTATTCCTCAATATTCCGCTTAGAAATGCGGTCTGCTCTATCAACTCAGGCTCACATTAGCGCTAGGAGAGCGACGTCTGTGGTGAGGCCACTTTGAGCTGCAAAACCCCTTTAGCATTGTTAACTAGCGTATGTTAGCATCACTAGCTGTGCTGACACTGAAAAACTGTGAAAAATGCTAAAGGGGTCTTGCGACTCAAACTAAAGCTGTTTACTCACCGGGGCGACCTGGGGGGAAACCAAAGGGTCAGCGCAATGTTTCCTCAGCAACGCCATCATACCATCATGGATTGGCTAGCTAGCTCCCACCTGACTGGCCAAGGCTAGCTAACCAGTGTAGCATTAATACCTTATCAGCTTTTATGTGGCACAGTACTACCACTACTAAACTAAAGAGTTACACAATTAACTTAAAGACTGACATGCACAAGCAGTCAAAAATACTGATGACAGTTTAAACCGATGACATCTTCAGTACAGAAATAAACCCAGGATACACATGTGCACTGGGAGAGACAAACAGAAACAGACTGTGTGTCACATGTTGCTGTAGCTTGGCTGTTCTCCTACAGTACAAGTTCTGAAGCAGCTGGAGATTGTTGGCTGTCAAGAAAACATTATACATGTGTAAGAAAGCTGTTTGAGGAACTTATGTTGAGATTCAAAGACTTTTACATGTTCAGTGTATGGCCTCATGTGTTGAAACTGCCCTTAAATATTATAAATGACATGTTTAGACTCAACAACAGCAACATATTTAAGTCTACTGTATAATGATTTATCACTGGACCAGCTTTCCTCTTTAAGTTGAATAAACTGACACATAACTTTTAAAAATACCCATAATCCACTGAGACGGGCAGAATTAATAAGTAATGATTGTAAAGTGCTTCTCAAGTAAAGTGCTTCCTTATGTAATCTATCTGTGTCCTGCTCTTGGATACTTCCCATTAATTGTCTCAGTGTTAAGCATTTAGGCAGAACATATAAGCATAATTAAGCATCGAATGTTTGTATTCTGCCAGTGAATTTCCACGCTGGAAATGAGTCACAGACTCTCCTCTGCACCAGACTTGGCTGGCTGCAGATTTAGGGACCATTTGTGGAGTCTAAGAAATACACAGTAAATAAAAAGACAAAGGGATGAACACATCACACACCTGAGGCTAAAGCTCATAGCTGTTTGTCAACACCAGGTTGATCAGAGAGCTGATTTATTCACGTCTGTGTGTTTGTTTAATCAAGAGTCTATAAAAGGAGGGCTCCACTGTAGATGCTGGCTGTTGTTGGTTTGGCTTAACTGCTTATGCAGATTTCGGGCAGTTCCTTAATTAGGTTTCAGTTAATTGCACACCCACATGCAGCTTATAAGTCAATTATAGGCTAAACCGATCGTGGGCTATGAAAAGTGGTAACACATACACACATGTACACCACCGCCCCCCGGCATGTCTCACTGCCTGCCTCTCCTCGACTCTCACATGCTGCCAAACTAATAATTTCCATGGTGTTGAACGTGAAATGGGGCTTTGTGTGTGTCTCTATGTGTGTGTGTGTGTGTGTGTGTGTGTGTTTATGTCTTCATTTTCAGTAAAACAGTGGATGTGGAAGTGGCCTACATTTTTACATTTGGCAATCCACAGCCCAACATTTGCAACACATAATTGCTGGTTTTATTTTATGGGTTGTTGGATTAATGAAATCTTTTCAAGGTGAATGTTGGCACTGTAGATTTCTGTAAACCACATATATGTTACTTTTGTATGCTGCTGTGTAGGGGATACATTGAAGCTTTATGTTTTAACAAGGCTGTGGTTAATGTGTGGCTCTCTTTAGGCACAAAAAAACACCTGATTATGGTTAAGAAAAGATCATGTTTTGGCACAGAATACCAGTTTTTCGTGGCACGATTCCAGCTGGAAACGCAAGTGATGTCTTGGTTAAAAAAAACAACCGCTTTTCATTGGTGGAAAAATTGAGACGGATCACGAAAAAAACATGTTTGGTTGCTAAAAAGCTGCACCATAACAGCTTGTTGTTTGTTGAGCTAAAACAGTAGTTTGCAGCTTGGCAGAACTTAATTTAGACTTTTTGAATTTCTAGTATTTTCATTCAGGCTTTCTTATATGAAAATTGAAAATGCATATCGAAACAGGTGGATGGAAATGTGATTAATATGCGAGGCTCTCTTTGTGATCATTGTCTTTAAATTCTTTCATTTGTTTGTCAAAGAGGACACTATTTTTTTAGATCATGTGGATATTCATTCCTCGCCTGAGCAAAAGTCATTATTTTATTGGTTGGTTTGTTTTTATTGTCATCCAGAATTCACAGAACTCAAAACAGCTGCAGAATAAAAGCCCCACACTGCGGAAAAATGAAAGTTTAGGATTTGGTGTGGTTAGGCTCGTAGAGATAGTTGGGTTTAAATTTTTAAATGGATGTTCCGAAATTGCAGGGAGGACCAGCATCTAGTTGAGAGGCTCCACCTGGATGCTGGTTGGTTTGGGGCTTATTTAGGATGAGTTGGGGACAATTGTTAGACCTAATTACAGCTGGTAGAACATTAGAGACTAGTTGAGGCTACAGTTTGTCCAGATACATCTAGCAGCTCGCCCTGGGCGATGATCAAAGTGAGCTAACATATGCGTAACACAAACCATGTACGCTGCTGTTCATTGCCACCACAGAAGGCCTGCCTTTCAATCAGCTGATAGGAGAATTGGAAAAAACACCAATGAAGTCGGCTGCTTTTCTACTCTGAGTTAAAAACTTTAGGTGCTCAGCAATGCAAAAGCAGCAAAACACTTGAATTTCATTGAAAACAATTACAACAGTCGCCCCAGGCTTGTAAACCGCGCTCCGTCTCATTGGAGCTTTAGGCTGCCCATATGTGTACCAAACCATATCAGCACCAGACCAGCAAGTATTCATACGGGGCTAATATGTGACTGATGATGCATCTGGAGGATCTGTATGGTGTAAGATACTCATTGAGCTTAGCATGTGGAAAGAAAACTACAGTATTGTGTTTTAGCTCCTTAAAGAGAAAGATGAAAGAAAACCTCTGCTTTAAAATACCAAGTGAAACAGATACAAGCACAACAGCTCACCACTGTTTGACTTGAGGAGCAGATAGATAAATTCCAGGCAATTAGCATGAATTAACAACCATCTCCATCTCTTCTCAACACCATTAAGACGCCCTTGAGCCAAGCACTTCCTCCTATAGTCAGAGGGTGCTGGTTTAACAGCAGAAATCCAGGTTGAATTGTTTCTGTCTTTAGGAGAGAATCGTAGCTTGGAGCTAGATGAAGCTACAAACACAGTGAGTTTTCTCGAGTTGTGTGAAGTTGGGAAAAAAATCTATATAAAAATATATATATTGACAGAGTCAGATGCTTGACAGCTGTAAGAAGCATCACCTCCACCTCCATTTAAAGGGATGTGCACAGCGTGTCAGCTTTCAAGGTATCTGCACATGAACTGCATCTAACCTCGCACTGAACTCCACACAACCCCTTGATCCCTTCACCGTACGGGCAGGTGTTAGCATGTATATTACTGAGTGTGGGTGTCTTATCTGCTTAAGGCCTGATACTATCTTACAGCTGTAGTTGTTGTTGTTCTGCACGGTTTGCTGTATGATTTACAAAGAGGAGACAAGCAGTGTTTTTCTCCACTGCCCCTACAGGCAGCAGTCCTGTCTGCTGGGCTAGATTTTGATCTACAGTGGGATTCACAGATTATCTCACTATCTCACTTCTGGCGAAAGTCCTGTTTACATGGCTGGGCCAGTGATGTTAGATGAGAGTGGAGGGAATCAGGAAACAGACAAAAGTTAATAGCACATAAGTGGATAGTCAAATAGCGTTACGCTGCAGAGCTCCAGGGTCAGGCCCAGCTCCAGCACTGGGACCCATGGAAAATCACGTGTATTATTGTGTGTGTTAAGGTGGAAAATTGTGTGTTATTCACACTTCCTTATTGATAAATATTGTTAACTTGCCACTGTATTATATCTTTAATAAACAGAGTGGCCTACTGAGCGTATGTTTAATATGTTGTATCATGTCCATGCCACTGTTTAAGTAACATGCATCATAAAATGATGTATGTTACAAGGCTGGTCACATGTGGTTTCATGTTTAGGCTACATATCTATTGTTTGTCAAAACTGCACTATATGTTTAGATGCTACTGTATTATCGACTGCAGAGTGTAAAGGGTTAACATAACTTTTGCCACATGACCTCCACCAATAACACCAAGGTAAACAATACAACCTTAGTATTTTGACTTAACTGTAACTTGGGTAACGCCAGGTTCAGACTACACAATATCAGCCCGATTACAGCCCGACGCAGCATCGTACGGTGTCGGCTTGGATCGTGAACGACAGTGAGTTTCGTACACAATAATCCATTGTTTTTTTCTCATGTAGTGTGTTGTAGCAGACGACAGCCGACGCCATGCCTCACAAGATCCCGAAAGAAAGTTTAGCGTGTTTGATTTTCTTTTTGTCGTTCACAACTGCTCCTATGGCAGCCGTCACTTTGACCAATAGAAACATAGAGGTCTCTACTGCCATGGACAACTATACAACAGCGACACCCCAGCCTGGTGAATGTTAAAGAAGATATAAAGGTACTGTGCAAGCTTGAACTGCACCACTTTTACACAGCAAGATCAGTTTATTATGGAACACCACGTCTGTTTATACAGCTGCACATGTCCTCTGTGGTTCTTGTCAAGTCTAAAAAAATTACAGTAACTCTGATGATGTCATCAGGGTTATTTTGGTTTGGGCTTGGATATAAATCACAGAAAGCCTGCGTTACAAACTGGAGGCTTAGAGTTTCTCTTTTTGTTTTAAAATCTGTCTCCCAGCTGTTCCCAAACATTATGGAATACTAAATTGCTGTTTTTTTAAGGTAATGCTGCAACAATTAATATATTAGTTATCTAATATTAAATTAATCACCAAGTAATTTAATAGTCATTGAGTCATTTAAGAAAAAAGTAAAAATTGTGACTTGAGCTTATTAAATGTGAATTCTTTCCGATTTCTTTACCCATCTATGACAGTAAAGCCCCTTTCCCACTACACAAACCCCCCACAAATGCCTGCAAACAACACGTGAGAGGCTACAATTGGTATTCACACCCAGGTCAGATGACTGCAGTGGTCATCGGTATTAAACGGCTCCAGCTTCGATTGGCATCAATGGAAACACAACATCTGGGTGAAAGTGCTAATTTTAACTCCTTTACCAGCGAGATGCAGTGATGGACAAAATCCAGCCGGTAATGGGTGTTGTTAAAGGGAACCTCGTCTCTCCTGTCCCACTATCAGCAGCTGGTTCCATCTCTTCCTCTCCCTCCATCTTTCTCTCACACTTCCCTCAGCGGAGGGTATTTCTGAACGTGACAGTTTCCTTATAATACTTCACTTCCTCAAATCTTGCACATGTATCCAATTGTCTGCCATCATCTCGCCTTTTGAAGACACATATATGACTGAATGTACGTTTAAACCATGGTAAACCCATTCACATGAATCTGCTAATCCCTCATGGGTTAATCCCTCGTTGTCACCATTCCCAGAAGTGTGCAATTATAGTTTCTTATGCATTACTGCAAAACAAGCATTGGTTTGTACAGAATCACATTCATTAATGTAGAATTGTTTATTAGTTAGAGAGATAAATCAAAAAACTTAATGGTGTGTGATTAGTTTTTGGTGCAGATCCAGGAGGTTTTGAAAGGATTTGATGTGAGAGCAGGCATTTTAAACATTTTTTAAATGAGATACAGCATTTGAATGAAAATAATCTTACATACTGTATCTGGTGATTGAGTGTATTTTGATGCAGATTCAAATCGAGATGCTTAAAAACAAAAACAGACAGTTTTGGCAGATGTTTGTTCTTCCTGCCTCCTAGTGTGAAATAAAGCTGTGTTGCTACAAGGCACACTCTGATCCATCTGGTTAATTCTACAATGCGACCATAGTTGGAATACTGATCTTCACACTCCGCCCACGCACTAATTGTCATGCTGGCTACAGGTGATCGTCCAACACGCTCAGCTGTGTCTACAATATGAAACCTGTACAGGAAGGACAATAGGAAGCAGAGCAGTGTTGTTCACACCTCCTCCAGCTGATGGGTCGTGTTGGACTGTGCGCTGCGATGATTTTGTGTTTGGGAGTTTTTATGTGTGTGTGTGTGTGTGTGTGCAGCTGCCAGGTCCGGCCTGTCATCACCCTGTCAGCTCTTCTCTCCACACCTCACATCTTCCTCTAAAAGATCATTTCTCTGTCACATCCGCTGGCTTCAGCACAGAGAGAACAGAATATCCAAAAACCTCGGCTGTACCTCTTCATATTAAGTCTATAAAGGAACACTTAAGTGGATTTCTGAGCCACTGAGGGAAAGTGAATTTCCCAGAAGGTCACGCGAACCGTTTTTATTACTTTTAAATTCATTTGGAGTTCTTATTTTTTAAGGCAGTTAGTCTATGCACTGCTCCAAGACGACAGTGAGTGAGCAGGTTCAGTGTGTTGCTCAAGACACACTGTGGTGATCAAACCTGTGACATTTCCGGTTATAGACTGTCTTGTTGACCTCTAGGACAGAAGTTCCCAACTGGCGGGTCGGGGTCCAAAAGTGGGTCATGGGTCCATTTTGAATGGACTGGAAATGACAAAAAAACCCCACATTTTATTTCGAAGTACAGTGAATTTCTGGCACAGAGCTTTTACTTTGAAGTGCCATTTCCTGCTGTAGAGTGAGTGACTAACAGACAGCTACTTGACTAGCTGGACGACATGGCCAAACTCAAGTATGCCGCTGAATATATTAAACTGTGTGGACCTTGAACTAATGACTAAGGATGAATCTGGACCAGTTGGGAGCCACTGCTCTAGTAAACCTTGGAAATGGTTTTAAAAAGACCAGTTTCTGCTTTCTTTAAAGTTCGGCTGGCGGATATGGCCCTGAAATAATATCACAGTATTTCAGGGTATTTCTGAGATAATATTCTTGATGACATGACAAAATACTGAAAGATATTTGACTATTAATTCCATCGTCAATTACCATCTCTACAGTCGTTCCAAAAAGAGGAGCAGCTTCAGTAGTGTGGAATAAACTGTGGCGTCCTGATTGTTTTATGAACAGTCCCGGACTTCTCAGACTCTTTTAGTGACTTACCACTCAGAGGGAAGTCACTCAGCGGCTCCTCTGGCAGCAGCACAGCCTCTCTCCCTCTCCTCTCTCGCCGTGCGCACATGGGAGTTGGAGTCGTCAAGTGATTTTGTCATAAATCTTTGGTGATGTAAAATAATTTGTCATATCGTCAAGAATATCATTATTGCAAAAATCCCCTGAAATATCCCGACATTATGTTAGGGCCGTATTGGCCATTTTACAAGTATTATCCTGAACAATATGATGTGGCACACCCCTACGATGAAGTAAATGATAGGAGAATACTTGATTACTAAAATAATCGATTGCTGCAGCCCTAATCAATACAATCATCTCACCAGCGTGATGCCACAATCACACTACATGTGTGTTTTGACACACTGTGTCGGATCAGATCATCATTGTGACTTAACTTCATGCTGTTTGCATGTCATATAACACAGACCAACCACCTGCCTGATGTGCAGAGGTGACTGGGCATTCTGATCAGACACAGACCTTTGAAATGCCAACAACCGTTGTGTCTGCAGCATCACTGAGTACATGGGAGACATTATCAAACAAAGCATGCTGCAGCATATCAAGTGTCTAGATTTAGTCTCTCCAGTCATAGATCACCTTCCTTCCTGGGACGTGTCACATCAGCCTCCAGCATGACCACTGATTTAGAGAGGATTTGTGTCTCTGTCGCAGAGAGGATCTTAGAATTTGGCTAAATTTAGATTGTTAATAGGTTTTGCAAGTGTCTATCATGGATTTACTCAGAATTCTGCAGTGTCAATGCTTTGGCCTCAGCTAAAGGTGGGAGGAAGTCTTTCCCGGCTCTCTCCACTGAGCCACGCTGAAGCTTGCAGAGAAGCTTCAAAGATATTTATGTGGTTGTCCTGCGCCGTGACAAACCACAGCTTTTTTTAAACTCCTGACACCTCACCTCAGGACACATCCAGCGGGGAAACTGATCTTATGTGAACATCTGTCTTGAAGGAAAAGAAAAATTCAAGCTATCAGTGTACATCAAATCTAGTGCTGAGAATAACGATATAAAGGGAGGACTAGAAATCCAAAAATATACAACTTTTCATACATTTTAGAAGCATTTTACGAATACTAATGAATTTAATCTTAAAAACACTTCTCTATTTGTCTCTTTTTATCATACTCTTTGTATCATTTAGCATAAATGATTTAGCATTCATGTTTTTTTTTAGCTGATGATCAGACACTTTATCAGCTTTAAATATCATAATGTATAATAATAATCACCACAGTGACTTGATTTACCAAAACAGTAATTTGTTGGTATCACACAGTGACAGCTGCACACTAGACACTGACACACATGGTGCTATTTTGCATTGTGGAGCTGTGAGAGTGTCAGACGGCACCATGAATCATAATTGATTTAGATTTTATAATATTCAAGCAATTAATACCCACTGACAGGAATTTCTCCTGGCCTGCTGGATTGCTTTGGTTTCACTGAGACGTCAGACAGGTATCAGCCATTGTAGTAGGAGTGTGTGTGTGTGTGTGTGTGTGTGTTTTTGAGACAAAGGCTTGGGGAGACAGGAAAGTGGAAGACAATGTCTGTGTCTGTGTTTGTAACTGCCTCTCTTTGCTTGTTCATGTGTGAGTGAGTGTGTTCATTTGTGCCAGTGGGCAAGCCGTGTGTTTGTGTGTGCGTGTGTGTGCGTGTGTGTGTGTGTGTGTGTGTGTGTGTGTGTGTGTGTGGTATCTCTGTTCCAGTTCAACTCTCTGTCTGCCTTCACAGTGGCAGCTTACCTGTCTGCTGAAGCATAGACACACAGAGAGAGAAAACAGATTAGTATTTTTTCCCTTTCTATAATGCCAATTATATTTGCACTCTCGGATGATGCTGCTCATGTCACATTTATGTGATGAAGCATTGAGAGATGAACTGAGGGAGGAGAAGCAGAATGGGAAAGATAGAGAGACAGAGATGGAGTTGGCTGCTGATAGCCGGGCAGGAGAGACAAAGGGAGGGAGAATGTGTGAGGGAAAAATGGACAATGGACAAAACTGAAAAAGTAACCACTACTCTGGATGCTTTTCACAGAAGCAATCATTTGTGTTATTGTGGTAAAAGCTAAATTTTTTTAAATTGGAAGAGCCGTCTCTTGGCACCATGTGGTGTCACTGAAATGAAGTAGGGGGTAGCATCTTTTTACAGCTACGTAGTTACTTGCTATTGTTCTTCTGAATGCTGAATTACCGTGTCCATAATCATATGACACTTTTTTTCTCCTGCTATCAACATATTATCTCAAGTGTGGTAGAAAAATCTAATTTTAACACATTTCAAGTATCACATCAAAGCTGAGTGGTGACTCAGTTCAGATTCATGGAGCAGTTGATTGTTAGCCTATTTCTCTGATTGCACTTTTTAAAAATGACGATATTGGTCGGTGATTCAAACAGCTAACATATGTTTATGTTTTAGCCAAGCAGGAAGTGGCATGGCGTTCTTATACCACCACCAAAAGTCTAAAGGCTCATTTATAAACCCTTATTTCCCAGCCTCCCAACTGTTGTTACCATCACATTACGCCCACATACTTCCATCCGTCCTTCATGTTGGCATAGATACATCCACTAGATGGCACTAGAGAGAAGAGTTAAAAGTTTCTGACGACAAACATGGCAACAGTGGAGGAGGTGGTAATAATACAGGAGGCAGCGCTTTAGACAGCAATGGTCGGGGAAGTAATAAAAAACACAGCAACACATTGATGGGGATTTCTTTTTACTATATTAATGATACATTATTTTCCACACTTGTTTAAATGTCTTCATCATGTACTACATTCGTGTCTCACTTGAACTACACTGCTATGCTGATCCCAAACTTTGGACACTTTTTGTCATTTTCCCTGGCCTGTCTCCTTTCTTCACCCCACACTATATTCTTTCTCTTCCTCCAGTTTGCAGTCTGCGCCATCAAAACACATCACCTGACCACAACACAAGTGCACTGTGTGATTGGAATAATTGTCCGTGTGCTGTATGTACTTAAATGAATATTCTTTGCACTGAGTTTTACTAACTGAGTATCCTGAGTGTCTCAATTTCTTGAGAAATCGTTTCAGCCCTAGAAGACATTAGCCATTGATAAATGGTGATTGATCAATGATGTATCCAATCCACTGCCAAGTAGGGTTGAGCGACGTCTACCAAACTAGCATATGACGATGACCGGACAAGTGTTTGTCTGAAGGGGGGGGGGGGGGGGGGGGTCACTATCATTTCTGTTGTTGTTTTTTATTCCCCCTTGCCTGTGTGTCTTTGTGTCAGTTTGTGTCAGCAGCAGTCAGTTTTAAGATGAGAGGAGCAGCTGTTTGTTTTCAGACCAAGCATGATGAAAGGTTAAGTTACACTTTCACTGCGTCTGCTGTTCTGCTGCTCTGTCTGTGACTAGAGTTCAATCTGTGCTGCGCGACTGTGGTGATATATAACTTTATAACTAAACGGTGTATACATGCAGACACCGCACCTAATAAGAGATCCAGCTCCAAAAATAGAAAATCAAATATGGCGGCAGATGTTTTAACCATGGCGTGCTGCCACAAATAAATGCATGTGCGGGAAACCTTGAGAAGCGGTTGACCCAGCTGATGTGAGCAGATGTTGATCTGTGACGGTGGCAAAACTGCACAATGGTGACGACAAACTCAGTCGCTAAAAGGTTACCACTTTGCCTATCTGGCAGCCTACAGTTCATCTGGTAGACGAATCAGAATTGTTATTTTTTCGGCACTCAATGAATGCCATAGTGCCACTGCAAAACCCACAGAAGTGGGCATTTGAATCACAGTGTAGATGATGGCATCGTCCATCGGCCTGACCCTACTGCCAAGTTTTGTTTTTTTTTTAAGTTTCAGCCTTTTTTCAAACAGTTTCTAATGATAGTTATTCAGATGGTTCTGTGTAACAGACCATGTGGTGCGTCAGGTTAAGAGGGATAGGCACTGGTTTCAGATTTGGACAGGGACATCTTTTAGCTGATGGGCCTGGACCTGACTTGAGAGAAGAGAGAAGGGCGGAGGAGGTGAAATGAAGAGTAGGCCATTACAGGTGTGACCAAGACAGCACAGGATGACAAATTTCAAGAGGCAGGGGGTAGAAAGGCTTTCGAGGGAGAAAACGAAGCAAGACGTAGGTGGAGAAGAATAGAGGAAGAAAAGAGAGAGAAGATATCTCAGTGTGTCGGATAAACAGCGTCCAATACCATTTCATCCAGACTTCAAAGGCCCAGAGCAGCAGGGAATCCGACTTCAGCTGAAAGGAGGTGGTCACCTCCACCTGAACCTGCCCACTGTCGGCTACTTTTTTACATTATAGTCATTTTAGCTGCAGCTTTTATCCACAGCAACTTACCACCGGTCTCCACTACATCCATCAGCCACGGCAGGGACTTTCCTTTGAAATCAATCGACGGTGCTCTGCTGTGACCAGCAGAAGCATGGTCAAATAATTACACGGGTTTTGGTGCCCACAAGTCTGTATTCTCCTCATGTTGCCTGGTGCAGTGGAATAATGAGAAATGTAGATTTAACTGGTTGAACAATAATACAGTGACATGAAATTAAATTTAAGTTAATACTGCTTTTTTTCTTCACTCTTTACAGCCACATTAATAAAAATGAATAAAAACACCATCAAAATCCAAAGGGGATTTGACTTCTGAGAAGCTTAAATATATAAACTTAAATAACCATATCAGCTGTTGTAACCTATTAATGTTCCCTTTCGGATCACCAGTGATGCTGTTGAGCAAATCTTAAACGGACCTACATTTGTACAGCACCTCTGTAGTCTTCCAACCACTCAAAGTTTTTAAAGTTTTTAACACGCATTCATACACTGATGGAACAGCCATAAGGAGCAATTTGGGGTTCAGTATCTTGCTCAAGGATACTTTTACATGCTGACTGGAGATGCTGGGGATCAAACTGATCTTCTGATTATTTGACAACTCGCTCTACCCACTTAAGGAGGCACAGGGCTGGGCTCTTGGTTTAATCATATCATGATCCATGTGTCAGATTTTCTTGACATTTCACAATATTTCATTGTGCAGTGTTCGCAAGCAAGTTGTAATTAAAACCAAGAAAATCTCTCATGCATTTGACATATTGAGATATGGTTCTTGTATCTTTATTATACCGCACATTTAGAAAAATGTACATAGATATTTTTAATACTTTTATATCATCAGTCAATATAAGAATGAAGCATATGGCTTGAATTCCTGCATTTTAATGTGCAATACATATATTCCACTTTTCAACTATTGATTACATAAAAAAAGGTGAAGCAAAGAGTGTTTGCGTGTTATGTCCAAAACTATATTAAAAAAATTCTGCTTTATTGACAACATTTTAAAAAACTGAGTCTGTCTTTGCTACTTAACTATATTGACGTTGGAAAAGTATCACTAATAATGTGATATCCTCTCAATCGCCAGAAAAAAATGTTGGCATCGTACGTTTCTTCAAACCACATTACGATACGTTACATACGGAAGTTACTGATTTGCAGATTTGTTAAAACTTTGTGTTTCAACAGTGCTATGGTTAATGTGTGGTTAGGTTTGGGCACAAATCATGGCACCATGTCTTACTGAAAAACAAACCTTTTGTGGCACAGAAAAACAGCCATAGGTCACTAAACCAGCCACATGTCGTGACTTAGGACCCATTCACACTGGCGTGTTTTGGTCCACTTTAAACGAACCCTGGTCCGCTTCCACAGATATTTCGGTTCATTTGGAGTGGTCTGAACGCTAATTTGAACTCTGGTGCGGGCCAAATGAGTGAACCCTGAAAACTGAAAACTGGGGGTCTTGGTTCACTTGCAAGTGAACCTTAGTGTGTTTCGCTTACAGTGGGAAGTGCAAACAGACTATCCAGCGAACCAAAGAGAGGAGGTGAACTGAAGACAGGAAGTAAAGTAGAGCGCAGTGCATTTTGGGAGAAAAAGACGTGGAGTAGTGAGGAGAACACCAAGTAAAAACAGAAAACCCAAGACTGCATAAATTTGGTGTTGCTCCATTGTTTTTGTGGGGACCAAGCCAGGTGAAGGGGACGGATATCCGTTTTTGGTCCTGGCCAATTGATGAGCCGGGTTTTCTTCTTCCTCATGCTTTTTCCTTCCTGGTCAGTGGTCGTTTCGGGCAATACCGCCTCCAAACGAGCAGCTGTTGTAACTGCGTGACGTTGTCCAGGCGGTTTGGTCCGCTTTAAAAAGTGCAGCATGAAAGTGAACTGAACCAAATGAAGGTGTGAAACTTTTTTGGCATTCCCCGCCCGATGAAACTGAGTCCCCGGGACTATCCTGGTGTGAATGCACCCAAGGCCCTCTGAAAGACAGCAATGACTCACTAACTTAACTGGGCCAGCCAGGGGGTCCACTTTTCTCCTTACTCATTAGTTCAAGGTCCACACAGTTTAACACATTAAGCGCCATACTTGCGTTTGGCCATGTCGTCCAGCTAGTTTGCTTAGTCACACTCTCTAGCAGGAAATGGAAGTTCAAAAATACAGCTCTGTACTGGAAATACACTGTACTTAAAAATAAAGAATGTTTTTTACAAACTTGACACATTTGCAAGTCACTAGTGGTCCAATCAGAATGGACCCGTGAGCCAGTTTTGGACTGCGACCCACGGGTTGGGAACCACTGCACCAAATAACATTTGGTTTGGCAGGCATCTCGCCGTAAACCATCTCCTCTGCCTCCCGATGACAAAGTCAGCTCATATACTACGTCACTTTAGATACACTGGTGTGATATGAAATGTAACATATCCATGGTTTGCATTAAATGCCAACATTTTCTTCTGGTGACTGGGCTGTTGGTATTGGTGCAAGCTATAGTGTCCAGAACTACACTGTGTTAGACACACACACACACACACACACTTTCTCTCAGGCTTTTTTTCAGAGCCCAACAGAAACCATTTGCTAAAGAGGAAGAAAATCAACCAAATGACTTTTAATTTGCTCTCGATCTGTCTGTGAAGCTGTAGTACATCCCATTAATGATGATCATCTCCAGTCTATTCAGGGGGTTGTTATTAAAATGTGGTAATTTGTAGAAATAATTCATTTCTCTAATAAAATCCCAGCTCTCTCTTCAGTTGCGTAAATTGTAGATCATACGCTACCACAACCAGTACGGCCCTTTTAACAATTGGGATTGTACCCTTCATGCTGTGCTCACTAATACAATATAATAAAAATGAGATGCAGTATCACTTTCCCATTTTTCTGCACTCTAATTCTAATTAAAACATCTTTAATCCAAGCAATGAGAAATACGTATATTTAAGCAGCAGCGGTGAGCTCTAAAACCACAGGAAAACACTGGATTTCTGATTTTTCCAGGACAAAACCATCAGCACTGGCACTGGCACTGCTTAAACCAGTTCCACACAGTCAGACTCACAGTCTGTTCTGTGATTTGGAGCAGGGAGTCTCAAACAGCATGTCTCTCTTTTCATCATTTGATTTCCTACTTTCTCTTTTGAGGTGAGGTGTTTAATAAGCCCCTCAGAGTGTGTTTGCTATATACCTGCACAGTTTGCATTTCTGTTCCTTTCTTCTCTCCTCTCCTGTGTCCTCCCCATGTGCAAATACAATCAAACAAAAAAGCCTAAAACTTTGCCAGCAATGTGATTCGTATTCCAAGGGAGACAAAAATCACACACCTCACCTTGTGTTCTTTGTTATTTGAATCTAGAGTTTGTTTGCTTTTTATTTCAAGCGTGTTGTCTTACCTCTCTTTTATGTTAGAGATCGTAAGATGATAAACTTCTTGGACTTTTCTTGAGCTTTTTTAATGCTTTAGCTCTGAAGTGGCAAACTGAAACTACATAGTAAAAATCCTGCGCTGCAGAGTTGAGTGTGTGTTTGTGTTCCTGATGATTTTCGAGGCTTTCTGACCTAAAGGCTCTTGGAAAATGATGAATATGTGAGATTTTAGTGATGTTTTGGCCAAAAAATTAAAGATTAGATCAGCAATTGGCAACTTCAGTCTAAACAGTTTAGGCATCAGCCTTGAAAAACTTTGCATCAGCACATTCTTTGCGCCCAGACCAGGGCCCAACCTTCAAACGCTCACGATTCTGGGTCGAAACCAGAACTCTTTGCTCACTTAACGGCAGAAATCCATCTCCCCTGCGGACAATTTATCTCAGAAGAAAAGAAGGAGCTATTTCTGTATCTATCTGCCTCTATCTCTCTATTCAAGACACCTTATCTGAATCATGAGCCCGTCCTGGGAATGAGAGAGCTGTAAACACAAGAAACAGGGTTCATGTTTTATAGCCTTGTCTCTGTCTGAAAAACTCCTTCTGATGGGATCATTCGTCCTGTGTGGAGGAGAGGATATAAAAAAAGACAAAGGCAGAGACAAAGACGGCTGATTAAAATCATCTTCCTTTACTTATTTCTCTCTCCTGGGACATAAATAGTTCTGCTGCGTAAGTGGATAAAGTTTTCATGATCTGTCTGTCCAGAAGTGTCAGATTTGTGGATCGTCTTCTCAGAGTACAGGGTGTTAAAAATAAGAACATCTCTCTTTAGTTTTTGAGACTACAAAAGGTTCTGTTTATCGAAAGCAGCAAGACTAAGGGTCTGCACGCCAGCGGCTCTGCCTAAATACAGCCTCACAGAGTGCTGCTTTGAACTCAGTGCTGTCAGTGTGCTAACGTGCTCACAATAACACAGTGCAGGTGTTTTTGGCAGCTGGACGGACAGATATTTACCAAACTCCAGAGTTCATACAGTGAGGAACATGAATGTCAAGAGGGTTCCTGGTTTGAACCCTGGGGTGGGGGAGCCCTTCTGTGCAGAGTCTGCATGTTCTCCCCTTGTCAGCGTGGGTTTCCTCCAGGGGCCCCAGCTTCCTCCCACAGTCCAAAGACATGCAGGTTAAATGGTGACTCTTAATTTGTCCGTAGGTGTGAATGTGAGTGTGAATGGTTGTCTGTCTTGATGTGTCAGCCCCACAACCTCCAAAAGGATGAGTGGATAATGAATTAATGAGCTTCCATTAAGGGAAGCCAAAACATCCTGATTGCCCCCTGGTGGTTGGCTGCAGTATAGGTCATAAACTGGCCTCCTCTATTAGTGGATGGGACATGTGCCAAACTAAAAACTCCAAAATACACATCAAATAATTTTTCTCTCAAACATGTTTCTGTCATTTTAGCTAGTTCTTATCACACTGCTGTATGTTCAAGTGTTCAGTTTTCTATAATTAGATATTTGATGCTATAAAAAGGGACTTTTGACATCATGACTGACAGCTCCTGATCAATGGCGCTGATTGCAATTGATTGGACAGGTGTATGGGCGGGAATTCAATACTGCGGATCTCGCTTCTGCTCAGACTCTGGCACCAAATGATGTCACAACTGCAGGGTGGCAGCAGCTGTATCTGGGATATATTGGCTTCATTTTTGCACAGTGTGGAGATGCGTTGTCCATCTTTATGCAGTCTATGGTCTGGACCAAATTTCTTTTAGCAGTCCATCCAATAGATGTCAAAGGGCCCTATCTCCCACCCCACGCAAAACGGCACACAGTGCAGTGCAGCTGTCAGTGTTAAATTTCAGACTGACGCAGTTGTCATTTCACTGCCAGCACCCACGTTGCGTAAGTTACTTGCACCCATTTGTGTGCCCATAGTCGTGTAGGTCTTAAACTGAGGTGTGGCACATTGCTCTTTTGAAGCAGCAGTAAACAGCTGTACCATTGACCAACAAAAACCTGGTCTAAAGTCATTGTCCCGTTATTTTCCTGCCGTTTAAAGGACACATTATTCAGATAGAAAGATGCGCCTACATAGATGGGTTCCCAGTGTGTGTACACTCTGCTTGTTACACACTCAGGGACACACTGGTGGGTTGCAGGTGAGTGAAATAATACATAATTAATGAGGAAAATATAAATTACATTTTCTAAAATGTGAACAGAGATCAGAGCAGATCTGCAGAGCCGCTGTCCGACTCCCCACTGAGGGAAGAGCAGCCTTACTTCATAATTGCAGAAGCTAAAGGGTTAGCTCTGTTTCTCTTGTCAAGAACTTCAGTTTCCTGTTTAAATGTCCCTCAGTGTTTGCTGCAGTGACATCACTGCCCTTACTGCATTACTCTCAGCAGAACACTGCGTGCTTCTCTGATGTCAATAGCTGAACTGGCTTTTAAAGCGACTGGGACACTGATTAGTTAAATTCATGTTAAGCCCAAAACACACTTGTGATTATGAATTGCACCTGCCACAGCAGGCGAACACACTGCCTACGGTCACTCTGACTTGACCAGCGGACTTCACTACAAGCTGACTGGCTGTATAGAAACAGATGACAAGCTTTACATTCTAAAACAAGCCACTGGTGATTTGACCGGCTGAGTGTCAGGTAACGCCATCAGCCGGCTTGAGTCGAGCTCAGACGGCCAGTTCACACCGCTGCAGCTTTTCTCTGCAACGTTTTGTCTTGTGGTGAATCTTTGGTCTGAACTGGCTGTACATGGGGTGAAACATTTTAAATCTACAACAAAAGTCCAGTGGAGAAGTTGTCAGTGTTGTGTGTGAGCTGCTGGTGATGAAGTCATACAGTGTGTATGTGTAGCTCCGTATTTCTTCATAAAACGTTTTCTCCACATAAGTATTTTCGCTATGGTCACTTGGTATAAAATGGTACAAGAAAAAAATTGACAAATAATGGACATTTGAAAAAAGCTTGTTACATAAATTACAGAGCAGAATGTGGATGCTGTGTTTAGGTAGCCTGTAAAGATTTATAAAGATAAAGTGTATGTGTGTGTGTGTGTGTGTGTGTGTGTGTGTGTGTGTGTGTGCAGTACCACGTCATTGTGATCTGTGGAATCAGTGTGATTTCCGATGAAACGGCCCCAATTATCATACATTTTTTTCTGCTGCCATTTATCAGACAATGGGTGAGGAACAGCTTGTGTGTGTGTGTGTGTGTGTGTGTGTGTGTGTGTGTGCGTGCATTTGATGGGTCCCTTTTTAGAGAAGAAGTCGATAAAAAGCGATTCTCTAGCCCCAGCCTGCCTCATCTTTTCAGTCTTTTCTGTTTTTCACCCTTTTGTTATTCATGTCTCCCTTTGTTCGACTGGTCAATAAACTTCATACAGTCAAATAATTCCCATGTCCCCCTCTTTCTCGCTTCAGATTCACACTTGGCATCCCAGCTGTCTCCGTGTCTCTGCAGCTTTTGTTCTGCCCATGTCTCCATCTTTCCACTCCCTTTTTTCTTGAATCTCTTTTCCTGTTGTTCATTTTACTCTTCTAACATGAAGTGAGATTTACACTCTGACCTTAGACTGTAAAACATAATGGACAAAGCCAAGGGGCACGCATTGCATGTTGGCTTCATTTTTGAACCTTGGAGGTTGCCACTTGTCTCTTGTCACATTACACATCAAATCAGTGGTCAGTCGGATATTTTTAAGCCAAAATTTCAATTAGGTAGCAATGTAAAATCTCAATTAATACTCAGGCAATTCTAAAGAAATGCTTCTCACGTCTTTGCTCAGGCATTTGCATATTTCTTGAAACACGCTAAGGTAACATATCTGTTCCTCATACATCCATAATGGGACTGATTGAATCTTCTTAAATTAGCACTTTCTTTGTATGTGTTCTCTCACAGTCTCAGTCAGGCATAAAGTCAGTGTTGCAGCACTGCAGTAAAGGCTGAATCCACTAATGTGGTTTTGCAGTACGTGATTAATGTGCTATTATAGAGCCACAGAAACACACAGTTCCAGAGTGTCACTGACTTATTCTCAGGTTGCTTTATTGAGTTAATGAGCTTGATATTGATGACAGAAGTTTCCCTGTGACTGCAGTAAAGAAATGCAGAGCTAATGGAAATCCATGAGGACACAACTCTCAGTTGTTATACACAACTTTTTTTGGGTAGACTTATGAACACACACAACTAGACAGGCACAAGCACTGGCTGCATAGATTATATCTTTCAGTGACCACATGAAAAAGATACAACCAAATGCATTTTATTCAGTGGAATGTACTCCTTGCACACACACACACACACACACACACACACACTTACACAAACGTTTACACATGATGTGTCATCAGACTGCTGTGCTGTTTGTCATGACGCCATGTTGCATCATCGCTACACAGGCTGATAAAAGCAAGTGGATTGCTGTTACTGTGTTTGTGTTTGTGCCTGGTTAAGATAGTTTATTTTTTGTCAGGTCCTGTCAAACAAACTGCTCCTTCTGAAGAGCATATTTTCTATATTTCTTTTTACTGAAACATGAAAGTATGTTTATATTTGGTGTAAAAGGCAGAGGTATCTTAATGTTGCTATGGTGCCACAAAAAGGGAGCTGCGTCACCAGGATTTTAAGAAAGCAGAGGTCATGAGTCTTCGTCTCTCTCCAGTGCAATCCCACTAGTCAATTTATTCCACATGTTTTTATTCATAGAGAAAACACAGCTGATGACGATGACCTTGGCGTCCTCAATGATAGCTATGCTACTGTTAGACCTGATCAGACAGAGCACATTTTGCAGGTTGCAAAGAGGCGCACTGCACCACCTTTTTCCTTGAAGCTTGCCCCGATCAGACGGAGCACTCTTTACAGTTTGCTGCATCTTTTTAAAAAATCTAAGGTAACCACCATGTCTGTAAAGTGAACTCACAGATCCATACCCTAATATCTGCATTAAAAATGGACAGGTGGAAGGTACTTGGAGGAGATCCATGTGGGCACATGAGACTCTCAGGCAGAGGAGACATAACAGGAAGTATCACCAGCTGGTCCAGGAGCTTCGCCTGGACGATGGTTGGTTCACGGTTTATTTTAGGATGAGTCCAGGACAGTTTTGCAATCTGTTTCTTGGGCCTAATTATGGCTGGTGAAATACTAGACAAAAGTTGAGGCTCCAATTTGTTCAGGTACGACTTTCAGTTTGCTTAGAGTGACGATGAAAGTGAGCTAACGTTAGCTGAACACAAACCATGCACGCTACCATACCATCGCCACTACACATGGTGCCAACCATCGACAATGGAAAAAACACCAATGACGTTTGGCGGTGTATCTGCTCTGAGTAGGGCTGGGTTGAAATAATTGATGTACCCGATTAAATCGATCTTCACTGGAATGACCTGAAATCAATTCGTAAAATCCGAGATCGATCTTTTATGCGCTTTATCCTACGAATGTTTGAAGCTTTAACCCCGTTAATATCACTGGTAGTAAATGAGCCGCAGCACTAAGTTATGAACAACTGTAGTATTGAGAAGCTCCGACGTTACCACCTCTTTTTACTTTTGTATATTTGAGTGCAAATGAAGGAGTGACATTTTTTGGCATTCTGGGTTGAATGCACCGTAAGTCCTGTCTCTGAAGAACAAAGCTGTTTGGGACAGAGACATGCCTGAAACAAATGTTTACGACATGCTGGGAGTGTCATACTTCATATGTTACAGTAGTTAGACGACAGTTTTAGATGGGTGAATACTTGTTGGGGAAGTTGTGGGCATGTTCTTTGGCTATTGTAAAGTTTGTGTGTTTGAGGATCTTCTAACTGTTGAATGAGACAGATTTGCAGTTGTTAGTAGTAACAGATCTCAGCTGTTTCTCCTCCTTTAAGACAGAGTCAGAGAGACCTTGGCTGCTAACACTGACAGCCTCTACTGTACACTGCACTTTACGATCTGAGCCACCAAGTTGGGTTTGGCAGAAAGTCTCAGTGACGTTATACATCACAAAGCAGCCAACACAAGACTTCTCTTGTTTGGATAGCTCCCACATCATGATCAGTTACCTCGTCAGGGAGGACTTTCAATTTTTACAAACAAAGTGATTATCATGGGATCAAACAAGTATCCATGTTTTAAAATGTACTCTTTAAAATCGATTTATTTGACAGAAACATAAAGAGTAGAATTAAAGGACAAATTGGAGATTATTATACTTGGAAAGAAAAAAAAATCAAGATTGTTTGTGTGTGTGTTTGTTTATTTGTGTGTTTGTCCTGAATAGCAACGGACAGCAGCCCTTAACAGCAGCAGCAGGCAGATTCCAGTGGCAGCCATGCATGAGTACACAGCTGCAGGGAGGACACGCACACACACACACACACACACACGCAGACACACACATAAACAGACACAAACATGCACACAGATTCAGACACACACAGGGATGCATACAGATGACTTGCGTTTATAAAGACACACACGCACATGCAGTACACCCACATATGGGTCCACATGCATCGACACACACACTGAGGCCCACACACTCATGGTTGCCTCTGTATTTTAATCTGTGATGACATTAACAAACAACGCCGTGACAGAGACTGAAAAGGCAACGAGGGAGAGACACTGAGACACGCAGTGAGAGGGAGAGAGGACGGGAAGCGAAGGATAACCACTGAACTGTTGCAGGAATGATATGCCACACTCTGTAGCTCTGATGAAGAGAGGAGAGAAACAGAAAATGAGGAGGTACAGAGAGGGAGGAGAGGAAAGCCGGATGTGGTCCCAACATACACAGAGGGGGAAGGAGAGGCAGAGATTAAACCACAGGAAGGCAAGGATGAATAAATAAAATGAGTTTGTAGTGAGTGGACAGCAGGATGTTTGTCAGACCTGACACTGTCCTTACAGGAGAGGTCAGGGTTCAAATCTCTGTTGGATGGTGCCCTCGAGCAACACAGTGACGTCTGAACCAACGTCATGAGGTGTAATAATGTTACATCATGTTAGAATATAGTAAAATGTCTCGGAGAGGGGACTGACGGTGTCAGCACAGATTGTCAGGTAGCAGGTGTACGTGCAGAGCTGGGAGAGTTACTTTTAAAATGTATTCCACTATAGATTACTGAATACTAAAATGTAATTTGAACAGATTACTCAAACTGACTACTTTTGGAGTACTTGCTGAGCTCATTTGTCTGAATCTTGTGCCAAAAACACACAACAGTGTCCCAGCTGTGCATTTCCTCTGCTGCTTTATAGGTTTATAGGAAATGCGTCCCTCATTTGAATTTTACACCGACTCCTAATGCTGGGTCCAGACTCCATGACATTTCTGTCTGTTCTGACAGTCACTATGTCAGATCCCGCGATTGTGGAGTCATAAAATCGTGCTGTGACTTGGGTGACAGACATGACAGCCTACACGATGGTCCGCACCAATTATCCCCGGTTGTCTTTCACAACGTGTGTGATGTCATCGGGTTATTCTTGTCCTGTTTTTATTACTTTTACTATTATTTCAGTCACTGTGTCTGTTCATGTGCCAGCCGACGTGTTGTTGTAGTAACGTAGAAAGTGCCAGCAGATGGCAGGAGCTACATTTAAAGCACTGTATGCAAACATACAAGTCACTGAATCCTCCTCAACATGTTCCTGCAAATGTTTCACAATAAAAGCCTTTTTAGATAATAAAGGGATTCTTATAACTGAAATTATAAGTGGCCTTTAATTTGAAACAGATACAGGAAGTGTTGAGTTTGAAATGACGGCGCGTTGCATTAACTTTGTCAAGGCAAACGGGAGCAGATAAAAAGTAAAAATATAAAAATACAAAGGGAATAATAAATAACGGTCCATTTATAATGTAGTCTGTTTCAAATGAAGCTGGTAGCCTCTGCAGTTGTGGTGAGTAAAAGCCACTGTTTTAAATTTTCTTACTTTATATCTGTCTCCATTATGAAGAAGTAACATTGTTTGCTAGCTTGATGCTAATGGCAATATGATGTTGACAAAGTGCTTCTGCTGTTTCACTCCAGCATTTTCCCTTTTTCCTCTGTGTGATAACATCCCTAGAGGAAATATCAAAAACCCAGGGGTGCTGTTGCCGTACAGTTTCCATGGCAGCAGATCACTCTGTGTTTCTATTGGTCAAAGTGACGGCTGTGACGGGAGAAGTTGTGAATGGCAAAAAGAAAATCAAACATGCTAGTGTCTGTCGGGACGACGTGAGGCGTCCCAGATGTGGCGTCAGCTGTTGTCTGCTATCACACGCCACACAAGCTGAAACGATGGATTATTGCGTACGACATTCATTGTTGTTCACGATGCAAGCCGACACCGCACAACATCATATCGGGCTGATACCCTGCAGTCTGAACCGGGCATAACAGCAAGCAATCTTTGCTCTCTGTCCAAACCACGAAGGCCTAACAGCTGCGTGCTCAACTGGAGACACTAGCTATGTTCTGAATCGTATGTTATGAATCGAATCACTGGGAAACGTGCATCAAAAGAAATACGAATCCTGTGTGTTTCCATTACATGTACGGACTTTGGTGAAGACTACGAACTTGCGCGAGTTTACCGCTTTCCCGACCCGGAGTGTGGATATCACCATGGTCAGACTTAATTCGAACATAACTGTTTCCATCCCCCTTTTTGCGAATCAACATTTTTTCCAATCAACCAAAACCCGGCTAAAGCGAGCGTATTTTAGTTTGTGCGAATCAGGGGATTTTAATTCGAATTTTGGCGTTTCCATCATAATTTTCCGATGCGATGCTTCCAGATGCATCTAAACAGGCTGATGGAAACATGGCTACTGACTACTCAAAAGATGGGCAAATACTATCTCTTTTTCTCCATTTGTACTTTTTAAACAGAAAAAAAAATGTTATATATCCACAAAAATCAAAAGTCAACTTCACTGTGACATCGTAACACTGTCTGGCTGTTATTTATCGTCATCACTCAGGAGCAGAAGGGGAGACATTTGGTCAGAGACTGAATTGGTGACTAATATTGGGTGCCATTCTTGAAGCTGGCCTGATTGTATAGATCCTCATGGCTGCTGGCTTGAAGATGTGTGTGAAGCATACATATTTTCACAGACTGATGTAAACTGTGAGCGCAATTTGGCTGGTACGTGGAGGCATACGGTCTCAAGTTCTGGTTTATCTATGTAACAACATGATCATTCTTCTGGCTCCACCGTCAGGCCAACATTTACATGTTCTGTTCCAGTAGTGGTACGGATAAAAAAAGAAAACCAAAGATACGTTGTCACCTTGTCATACATTCAACTTTTCAGCTGAGGGGGTCATCCTGCGTTCATGGACATTTTATTACACTTTACATCAGATGTGTGTGTGTGTCTGCTCTGAGCGGCTCACAGCAGCAAACAGCAGAGGATTGTAGCTGAGGTTTAAACACTCTTTAGAGAGACTTTTTATTACATTCTGACAGATTTTACATTATGTGGCGCTTATGATATTATCGGCTTCCGTGAGGATAATGAAGGGAAATACTTGTAGTGGGATAGAGAAAACACACACACACACACACACACACACAGAGGGGAGGATCTAACCGCCCTTATCTGGTTATTTCTGATGTGCTTGCACTTTCTTGCTTTTATCTTCTGCTCTTTCTTTATCTGTATTTGTTGTTCCCTGATCTCCGTAAAGCACTTTCTGACAAACCTTTTGATAAAAGCACTTTAGGAATCGGGCTTGGCTTGCAGAAGCGAGCACGGGAAAATGAGAGAGGCAGAGACCGAGAGGCGGATCAACAGGAGGATGACAGATAGAGGGAAAGAGCCACGCAGGAAACATAAAATGAGGACTGAAGGAGCGGAGATAAAACCATGGATCAGATGAACAGGAGAGCAGTGATGAGGGGAGACACGAGGGAAGGAGACAGAGGACTTTTAGAGGGAGCAACAAGTGAAGGAAGTGACCTGTCTTTTTCCTCTGTAAATGCCATTTGTTTGCCCTTTAGAGGTGCATTCAGACATCAGGCAGAGCTTTCCCAGAGGCAGAAACACTTATGTAACTCAACACATTTTATATCAACAATTCACGTGACTCCTATATGTAAAAAGTGGTCATTGTGATGGATCCACAGAGTGAATCATCACCCACCCTGGCAATTCCCTTCACCTCTGCAGAGCTTTATAGTATCATTCAACTTAGTGCGAGTAGTGTGTTGGTTCACTCTCACCACTCTTATACCATCGCTTATGACCACAGTAGACTGTTTGCAGAGAAGAAATGTGTTAAGCTACCTGCCCAGCACCAGGCTAACCTTGCACAGCAGCTGGATTCTTGCAGTAGTACAAGATCATGCGAGAATTGCAGGATGACAAGATTGTAGGAAAATCCATCTTATCAGGCTTCAAGTAATGTGTTTGTGTTCAAACCGCAATGGTTCTGACCAGTCATCGTCCAGTGAGTGCTTAGTTTAGGTGTGTGTGACGACATGGAGAGGCAACTGTTCATTCAGAACAGCAATAGCTTCTAAAGAGGTTAGTGTAGATCCTGCAGTATCATTAGTCACGTCAGAGCTAGTGTTTCCTTATTGAAAGAAGGTGAAAGAACGGCACTAAAGTTATTCTCCCAACTGACTACGGCTTTCAGGATAGATGCTGACAGACAGATGGTTCTTCCAATCACCTGCCAAGTATATTTGAAAGGGCCTGCCCTTTTCAAAACAGGTTTCAGTGCTTCTTCGATGATTGCATAACAAATCTGTGGCGCGTCAGGTGGCAAAAAGAAGCAGTTGCAACTAAGTGGTGAACATAGTAGAGCGTTAAACAGCTTATTTTGGGGCGTCGGTGGCTTAGTGGTAGAACAGGCGCCCCATGTACAAGGCTGTTGCTGCAGCAGCCCGGGTTCGAGTCCAGCCTGTGGCCCTTTGCTGCATGTCATCCCCCCCCTCTCTCTCCCCCCCTCACACTCAACTGTCCTGTCCATTAAAGGCAAAAAATGCCCCCCCCAAAAAAAGCTATATATTTTCTCCAGGGTGAAGCAGAGACCAAAATCACGACACAAAACTATAACATTCACATTTTATTTTGATCACAGTCTGTTTTAATAATAAGTGTTTGTCACATCTTAAATGTGGCTGTGAATTGCAACTGGAAAGGTGTAGCCATGTATCATGTATTGCCATTCAGCCTGAAAATATAATGCATTATTGTCCATATCGCCGAGCCCTACACTACAGCAGCGCTACCGTTACTCAACACCATGAGCCTATGCTCTAGAGATATGCTGTGACACTGTCATGCAGGGATTTGCAGCCTCAAAAACTACAGGTCCGCAGAGGCTCACAACTTTTTTCCCCAATGGCTAAATAACATAACACTGTTTAGATGAAGTGTTAGGTCCTTTTTGTTTCACCAGAAACAGCCGCAAAATCGCCATCGCCAAACCCACCAGACTAAAATAAATTAAACTAATTAAAGTAAACAGTAATTTTAACGTGTATAGATTCAGCATATTTTTACATCTAACATTCGTCACTTAGACACAAAAAACTTGGGAAAATAGGGTCCAGGTTACACAAAACCCCTTTAGGTCTGGATTTATTTGAAGTGCAGAAAGCCACACAGCTACTTCATCATGGTGGCGTAAGCTTTGTTCTCCGTCTTGGCATCAAAGGACTGATGTTTTGTGGGTGTTCCCATAAATATTGACTATATGGATGTACTAATATACGACTTTGAATAGCAGTAGTTCTTTGGCTCCGAGCAATAAAGTTAAACTGAGAATATAAAACTGTTTCTCCCTGTTCTGCAGTCCTGCCTCTGTGAAAACATTTAAAGAACCCCAAACTCACATCTGCAGTGCTTAATGTAACCGTCCAACTGCTCCAGTGGAGCTGATCGGTGGCTGACAGTAGGAGACTGCGGCAGGGCCAGTCAGCTCCCAGGTGTCAATGCTGTGTGAGTGTAAACCCAGATGGTGCAAGGAAAACACAAGAAAGCATCCGCAGACAGTTTCCCCTTGATATTTATATATTTTTTAACAACAGGGAGAATTGGGGAGAAAATGAGAAAGAAAACTTCATTAGGAATCCTTTGAGAGTTTGACTTTGATGTCAGAAATCGTTTTGTCAGAGTCTGAGCAGCCCTGTTCAGCTGCTGGATATCTCAATCCTGACACACAGACGAGGCACACGATGATGCAACTGTTTGTGTTAATGTGTGTCCAGACAAGTTAGAGAGTGTTAGGTTACAAAAATATGAGCAGGATGTCTGCTTGTGTTTATGAAAAGAGGAGCCACACCAGCAGTGTGCCTCAAAGTGTTAGTGTGTGAAGAAGAGATAGATGTAAACACAAGGAAGTGGCATCAGTGACCCCCATAAACGTTATAGCCAGGAGAGAGACAACCTTCACACTCTGTCCCTTTAACTGATTCTTCCTCACACACACACACACACACACACACACACACACACACACATACGCACACCCGGGCTCGCACAGCTAATTAAGAACCAGTGATAAGCCTGTTTTGTTCCTCCTAATGCGTATTTTTATTGCCGTCCTCTTCCAAATCACATGCCTGAGCAATTTAGCAGCACTTTAACCACAACCGCGCGGCCCGTGTGTTGTGATTAAAGTCCCCGTCGAGTAAAGCACATCCAGAGATCACACTTAAGCTAATACATTACACGTTGAGACACTCAACTCAACAACATCATTCCTCATTTCATCAAAGGGGTGAAGAATTCTCCAGCAGACGGCGATGAAACTAAATTGAAAAGCACTTTATCACTTGGAATTAAGGCATTAATGACATGCTGAAAATAATGATGATGAAGTATAGACACTAAATGTCACGGCTCAGCATATAGCACACATACTGGAGCATATGCTGCACATGCATTATGACCAGGACTGGGTATTGTTCAAATCGTTTTAATATGAATGCAGATACTGGGAATTGTAATGACAAAAAACTCATTCATTCATTCATCTTCTAACCGCTTCATCCTCTTGAGGGTCGCGGGGGGGCTGGAGCCTATCCCAGCTACATCGGGCAAGAGGCAGGGTTCACCCTGGACAGGTCGCCAGACTATCACAGGGCTGACACATAGAGACAAACAACCATTCACGCTCACATTCACACCTACGGACAATTTAGAGTTACCAATTAACCTAGTCCCCAATCTGCATGTCTTTGGACTGTGGGAGGAAGCCGGAGTGCCTGGAGAGAACCCACGCTGACACAGGGAGAACATGCAAACTCCGCACAGAAGGGCTCCCACGCCCGGGATCGAACCGGCAACCCTCTTGCTGTGAGGCGAGAGTGCTAACCACCACACCACCGTGCCGCCCTGACAAAAAACTACTTTTTAAAATTTTAATTCAAGGAATGGAAACATTTTTCCTTTTTTTTTTATTTCACAGGAGAAGGTTCCCAAATGTTGAGTCCAGCCAAAAGCTACGGGAAAATATAGCATAATATAACAACCTCTGAGTTAACCTACATGGTGAAATCAGCAAGTTTTGATGAAGATTTGGTTCCTACAATAAGACATGATGGCTTTGCTCTTTTGGTAAATTGTTGTGAAGATCTACGAAAAAGAAAACAACTTGTGAATGCACCTCAGAATAGCCCAGGCTGTGTCTTGCAGCAGAGAAGACCCTGACAGCCTGTCGGCCAGTTGTAATTTTCCACACCTTTAAATCATCTCCAATCAACCCTACCTGAATTCAATTCTCTTAACACCAGGGGGTTGATCCTGCACTGTTCTGATTCCCCACCGGATCAGCAAACTTTCTGTTGCTGCTGTCAGTGGAGCCGCTCTCCTCCTGGCGAGTTTGCCTGCTTAGCACAAGCTAACACAGCAGCTACACCAAACTGTTAGATATTAAAGTTACCAGCAAACTCACACAGATACTGAAACGGCTTGACTTTGTCGTTATACCCATTAATAGCTGTTACGTAGTGTTAGCAGTGTGATGCTAACGGTCACCGTTGCTGCATCTTGGGCTTAGCTCCGCCCAGGACGATTGTGATTGATTTAGAGAAACACAAATAAGCCAGAGCATTTTTTGGGGCAGACAGTGTAGAGACCCCTGATCAGCAAAATTTCTGTTGCTGCAGTTACACAGGCTAGACCTGGCTCTGACACCTGGAGGATTTGTGCTGGCCTTATCGAAACTTTTGCCTTCAGCAGCTTTGACGACTTTTGAACATGTCAGGTGACGCAAAAAAGTATAAACGTTTTTACCTCAGCTCAGTCTGCGATCACCTGTTTATCTTTCTGATTTCAGACACTAAAAGCAAGGTTAGTACATATAAAATATATGCAAATATATTGCAGCATTGTTATGTACCACAATGCACTGCAATAGCTTACGCGTCACTATTGTGACATTGTCACGTTGTGTCATTTTCTGTTGATGTTCAGTTTTCTCATATTGAGCCCATAGATAAACCCTCTGTCATCACTCAAAATCCCCCATTTCAGCTGAAAAGATAAGTTCATCATCAAGGGTTAGTTCTTCAGGAGAAGTGCCTCACTTTATATGCCAGCAGTCGTTTTATAACAGAAGGTGTCATTTTCTTGTCATTGTTGATGGCGGTTATCTCATACTGGAACAACATTCCTCATAAGCGCTTCCTGTCAGTGGGGACAGTTTAGTCAATAGAAAGCCCAGACAGTGTGTCACTATCTGCCAAACCTGTCATCAGTAAACAAGTCTGTGCTCTCACGGAGAACCTGGCTGCTTTTTGTGTCACTGTTGTCATCTCTGAAATGTGAGAGCGGGGTTTGTACTTGACTTTAATTCAGTGTGTGATGCTCCTGTTCTTCCTCACTTTTATCACTTGATACTATCAGTTCTGGTTGTCTCTGTTCTTAATAAGGCACTTTAAGTTGGTCCTAATTGTTAAAAGTGCTTTAAAAATATATTGTCTTCCATCTCTGGATGAGGACGGGAGACACTGATCAAGAGAGACAGAATAGACAATGACACGTGAAGGTCATTGTTTTCCAGCAATTTTTAATCACTGAATATTTTAGTTTTTGCAACAATTATTTCCAGTCCTTTATTTAGCATCCTGACCGTTAGCAATACAGTTTACTTTAAAAGATTCAAATTAAGGGTTGTGCATGCCAGGATTTCACGTTCATTATTATATTTGATGTTTGTACAGTGATTTATTCAAAGCTCATGTGTGGGGAGTAACATTTTCCACCACTCAAAGTGTCGGCTTTGCAGGACTAGCCTTAAGGCATATTAACACGAATGATTAATCTGGAGGATTAGGTTGCAGCCTTTTTCTCCAGGAAACTGTTTATATATGCAGATTGTGTTTTAGTGTGGATTGTTCCTTTTGGGCTTCTGTCTCAGGCCCATATGTTTCATCATCTGCTGCACAGTTGGGGTTGGATGAAACCATTAGCATATAGAATCATTAGCGCTGGACTCTGTTTCCTTAAAGTGATAATTTAGTTGTGCAGGATATGGAGTAGGGCTTTTATTTCATTTAATTTGATCACCTTTGGTCATCTAAGATAATGTTTTCTGGCTAATAGAGCACAGGTAGGTAACCTGCAGCTTCCTGTGGCTTTGATTTAGGTTTGTATGGGAATGATTAACAGTTGTTTTTGAACATTTGGATTTTCATTTATCATTGTTGCAGGCTTAGAGTGATTCTTGAATTCTTGCCTATACGCCAAATAAAGACATGAATACATCTACAGCCTGGCACCTTCTCTTACAAATTTTGCCAAACCTTGGCGTCTCTTGAGCCACGGAGGTTTGCAAAATTAAAAGTCTTGGAGGAAAATAGAAAATTTAACAATGCCTAGACAGATTTTTCTGCTTTCACCACCAATGTTGCAAAGTTAAAGTAACAAACAATCATAAATGGGCCACTGCAGAATGAACGCCTTGTGGTACAACACATCAAATAATGCTCATTTAGACATATTTGTAATGTTGACAGGCTAATTTTGACTTAGAAGTTTGTTTGAGCCTTCCTTATAGGGCTGGTGTGCTCAATTCAAATGTCTTTAGAGCTTAATCAGGGTCTGAAATTAACATCTGCCAAGTGCCAAGTGTGAGTACATTTTCCGTTTGGTGAGTAAATCTTGGAAGGCTATTAGACGTACTGTAGGGTAAATGTTTGTACCAAAATAGTCATGTAATAAAAAACTATGCAACCGACAATACTGACAGTCTCAGGCGCGTCTAGTTTTGTTGCACGGTTTACGGATGGTTTAGCTACTCTGCTAAATCATCACTTGCCGCCAGTCTGCTGCTAGCTACTGTTCAGCTAATGTGTAGCTGACAGTTATTAGTTCATAAGATTACAGCACCGAGGCTCCTCGTCTGAACCAAGGCGCCAAACTCTTTATTGTCTCTCACATTGTTAACAGCAGTGCATTACAGTTTACAATTTTGCGAATGCTAGGATAGCGAAGGAATGACCTGTCCTACTCTCCCTATGATTGGCTAGCACTCTTTGCCTTTGTTGACTGGATTGGCAAGGTTTAGACAGAAGGAGTAGGATTGGTTAGGTTTACGGTAAGAATGTCGGGGTAAGCCAAGCAGAGGCAGAGTAAGGTGGAATATTGGACTATACATATGCCGCATTTTTTTGCACACTCAAATCCGTTGTTTTCAGAGCATCAGAGTGACACTGTTGCGGCACATTCCCGAGTGCTTTTTTATTACGGCTTCACTCTGAGATAAACTGAGTTCAACTTTTGGATTGCAGCAGTGTGCACCACATTTCATGTGACGAGGACCAACCAATCACAGCCAGCAGATGTCTTCCCACTCTTCTGTAAATATCAGTCTGTGGATCATGTTAGTGCAGGGCTATCAGAGCTTTACATCTGTCCCTCGGACAATAGGCCAACGCACAAACAGCGCCTGGAAGAAGATCAGCTGCTTAGCAACCTCAGATGCAACCTGCTGCTGTGCTGTTGAAAGCTGGCACAGAAAAGGCACGAGTAGCACCCAGTGCCCGACCTCACGTTTAAAGGCGAGGCATGTGTACGACCTCTAAGGTAGAGTAAGGCAGACTGTTCTTTCACTATCGTGGGATTCACAAATTTGCATACAACTTCACTCCTTTCAGTCTTACCTCTCGCAATAAAACCCTCAACATACAACTTACCAGAGGGAAGTTATTCACATGCGGAGGCTGTGGTGATGAATTGTTCAATATATTAACATAATTTAGCCTGAGATTTGCTCTGGCCTCATCTTTAATTTCTATTGCAACATAATACTTTATTATTTATTTATAAATACAGTATATGTGACTAAATTTATTATTTTGGCCGGAGACCATTTTTTGACGGCGAATATATATATATATATATATATATATATATATATATATATATATATATATATATTTTAATCTACCTATTGGCTGGCGAGTCAAAAAGTTAATTTTGGACACTGAGTATAATAGGTTCAGACCCAGATCCCCAAAATGAAGTCGTCACAACTCACAAAATAAGTATGTGATACTTTTAACGATGCACAGCAGCAAAAGGAAACTGACACATTTCAGCCTTTAGGTTTCTTCAGCGTTCCTTCATCATGAGGCTCAAATATGTTTTGATTTTTTTTTTATAGTAAAGGTATTAGACGGTACATAATCATCAGCATGCACCTACCGTTATTTTAGAAGAGGTTCATCACCACCTCCACACACTGGGAGTGGTGCATGAAGCCTGTTGCAGACTGGTTTGGAAATCTTGATCTGGAAATTAATGAGTGACGCCTTGAGCCAGGCTCTAATTTGACTCCAGTGGACTGCTGTTAAAATAAGTGTAGGAAGTAAAGCTACTGTAATTATGTATTTGGATTAGAAGAAGACGTTGATATAAAACTGTGACCAAGTACTTAATCTTGAAATTAACATAATCATTAATGCCAAAAAAGATCAACCCAAAAACAGAATTAACTTCTAAAAATGGGAGTGTGTGATGTTGCTGGTGGTGTTTCAGACTCATCCCTTCAACTCAGGAGCGTCCATCTGAAGTATCTATTTGGTTAATTACTTCTCTAAATGAATCACATATATAGTGTGTATTTGGTCCAGTGTTCCTGTACAGTACGTAGAGTTGAAGCACAAAAATGCTAATTTGCTCCATCTTTGGAAAGTAGCTCACTCCTTGTCATCTGTCTGGGTTTGTTCTCCTGTGAAGCTGGTGGGGGCCGGTGGGTTGAGTTGGGACTGAGGTTTGAACATCTGTTCACATCCTGCAGTATTTCTGCTCATCTCTTGCTGAGCAGAGTGCCCTAAAAGTGTGTTATAGCCAAGCACATAAATATACTGATCCCTAAAGATGCCTACCACCGACAGCTTGCATTTCAGCTACTGAACGATCTTGACACGAGCTTTCAGTTGTGTATTTTTGCTGGTAATTTCACAGAGGACTTGGAACGTCTACAGATGGACTTTATTCTGAAGACACACAAAACATCAGCTGTGTTTGACCCATTTTGCACAATGCATTATGCAGCTGGAGCTCGCTGTCACTCAAAATGAACCTCTGTCAAACTCTTGGCCTAATTGTTTTGGTATGGATCCAAGTGGGCCCGCTCGCCGCTGTTGTCATGAGACCAAATGGATGGACGGAGCTGAAGGTGAAAAACACTGCAGGGTTTGAAACAACTGCTCTAACAAGCGTGGAAACAAGACACAAAATGCTCGCAGCAAAGACGAGACTGAATCTGTGAACACAGCAACATGAGGCGATTCTCCATGGATGTTACCATTTTAATACAGGTAACAAAAAATACCTCATGTTTTGTGTTATTAATTGTGCCTGTTATTATAATCAATATAATGGGACTCTAGTCTGCAACATTAAAGCATGAAGCAAAACCTTGTTTACAGAGACAGTTCACCCCAAAATCAAAAGGCATTTTTTCCATCTTACCTGTAGTGCCGTTTATCTATCTAGATTGTTTTGGTGTGAGTTGCTGAGTGTCTGCCATAGAGATTTCCGTCCTCTGAGCTGTAATGGTAGCTCGTTCAGTGATGCTAGGTGAATCAGTAGATTATTATACTCGACAGAAGGCAGACATCTCTATATGGTCAAAATCTCCAACACTCAGCAACTTGCACCAAAACAGTCTTGATTGACAAACAGCACTACATGTAAGAGAAATAATACGTATTTTTCATTTAGGCAGGGTTCACTAATCATGGCCCAGTGGCCCATGGCCACCTAATATCGCCTGTAGGTGGCTCAACATTCTACGAAAACAGCGAACGGTACCTGTTGCCACCTAGCCAGGGCTCGAGACTAATGGTGCTCCATGGTCCTGGCAACGATAGAAAATGTGTTTGGGATGAACATCCCTGTCATCCCTGAGGGGTCCCAGGGATTTTGTATTCATGTATAACTAATGCTTAGCAAATGACAAACTAGATCAAGTGGCTACAGTGGAGCATGTCTTGAGCTGTTATCACCGGGTGGAGAACTAGTTAGCTGTTAGCAGCCACTGGGCAGCAGAGTTCTGCAGTGTGTTTGACTTGGGCTCCGTATCCACCAAAGCTTTTATCCTAGCTGAAAACACCAGGCGCTGCTCAGGAAATGCCCATATGAGAGCGTGTTTGAGCGCTTTGGAGGTGTGACATTTTTTTAAGCCGGTATTTGTCTCGTTATTTGCCCCCCCTCCACAGTAACTGAATGGCCGAAGTGACAGTGAGAAGCGTGGTGTTTTTATCCAAAGTTGAACACTTTTCAGTTCTCTGTGCTCAGAAACTAAACAGCAGTGCTCAGCACAGAATTCATGCCAGTGCCTTGTCGCACTGCTGGTGTTTTTAGCGCAGTGTCAGTAACGCGGTGCGAAGCATTAATAAAAATATGCTGGTCTCAGAAAAAACAAATGCTTTGGTAGACATGGCCCCTCACAGAGCTAACAGCTAACTGAGCTAATAGAGCTGAAGTCAGCAGGACTGAGAGTTTCTGCTCAAAGGAACATGAATATTAAACAGTGAACCACAGTTCAATGTCACAACACAAGTTCGCAGTAAATAAAAATTACTAAAGTATTTAAGCTGTGTACAGTTAGAGCTAACGTTGAGTCATCAGAAATGTACTTTGGCCACCAAATTTAGGGTCTTGGTAGCCTGTGGGGCTTTTGTAAGGCATTCCTACTGCAATATGAGGAAATCTTATGAGTAATATAGCAGTTTGGAAATTATTGAAGGTCCTTGATCAAAGTTAATCAATACCACACAGGCAATAAAAAAACAATTTCATTGATTCCAATGAATTTTGTCATATTGACCTTTTCAGTTTTATTATTTGGGATTCTCTGTCTTCCAAGCTGTTCAATCTAAACAATGTTCCAGTGTCAGTTTCCTCCAGAACGGTTCTTGAAGAAACAGTGAAGACTTGCTGACTTTTGGCATGTTAGCACTCGCAGTTAAAGATCTAAAATATCAGCACAAAATGTCAGACGTTGGTTACGGCCATTCATACGCTTTCGTTAACAAGCTAATTGGCTGCTGCTTGGCAGGTTTCACCATCCTGTCACTCTTTCACTTGTTCTGCTCTGTAATGATTTGGCACTGTGTTGTAATGAAAGCATTACATGGCCCTCCTTACCTTTTCACATTCTAATAAACAAAACTCAACCAAACAACATCAAATTTGCCTCACCTCATAGAAATAGATGGATGATCTACTGACACCACTCTTTAAACTCCTGTTAGTTATTTTTTAGCTTTAATTTCATCCTCCTGTATTGAATACGTGTTAATAGACTCTGGTGTGTCCATCCATCTGCTTCACTGAAAATAACTCAGCGGATGCAGTAAAGGCACCCTGGGCCATCCACAGCCAGACGCATCGATGTTTCCTCTTTGCTGCATTCTGCGCTTTTCTCAGAGCTTATCGACGGAAACGCTCACTCACACACTGCTTTCACACATAACACACAACAAGAAGTTCACAGACAGGCACTGGCACACATGCAGAGATAGGCATTACCGTTATATACAGGCAAACTTCAAACATACACAACCTACATGGGTGCAAAGCCTCACTTACTAGGAGCAGGCGAATGCATACACATGATCTGGTCTGCTAAAAATGCTGAAACACACTCTATCATGCAGACAACATGAAGGCAGACACACACATTTGTGTCATGTTGCACAAATATGCCACAATGTATGCATAAAATATACATATATGCAGCCAAAGTCACACCACAACCTTCCACGCAGACCTAAATGGGCAGACTCACACACACACTGTTTGTTGATTGGCATTGGCTGCTGCATTGCTGACAACAGCCGCCGTTTTATTTGCATAAAGCCGAGGGGCGATGCACCTTTCCCTCACTGCGCTCCACAGGAGGATGATTGGCAGCAGCTCGTGCGAAGCCAGAAGCTGAAATGTGACTCTTCTTTAACTGAATTCAAAGGAGCCGCTGGCCCCGACGGCTCCGAGGGCTACAAAGCTCCACTCAATTTCACCTTTTGCTTAGATCCAATATTTTTGACTGACATTTCTGAATTCGACCCATTTCGGATGTCAGTTTGATGGATGCATCCTGAGATGACCCACGTGTGTAAACTGATGACAGAAGTCTCCGGATGTGGACGTCTGTTTTGGAAACAACTTAATTTATGGCCATTAAATAAAGCTATTAGCATCCACTTATTAAATATGGGGGCTGCGTTTTCTTCACACGATGTAGATGTCATTCTGATCACAGCTTTGCTGATGCCCAGTCGCCAGGAGAAAATGTTGGCATTGTACAAATCACAGATGCATTACATTTGTATGTTTCATATGTATCAAAAGTCAAGCTGACTTTTTCATCAGGAGGTGGACGCAATGATGGATGGTGTGTTTGCCTATGTGAGCTGCTTGCCAAGCTACAGACCACTGTTCATGACCACCAAAGAACAAAACCAGTTACGTTTTAGCGAGTCATTGCTTTGTTTCCAGCTGCTTTTCAGCCTCCAAAACTGGCTGCTCTTTAGAGACCTTTTGCTGTTTTTCCAGGGGGGGTAGCGCCACAAAAGAGGTTGTTTTTTACCAAGACATTGCTGCTTTTCCTGCCAGGATAGTACTACAAAAAGCGTGTTTGTACCGAGTCATTGCTTTGGTTTGTGCCAGGATACTCGTCGTACTTGTACTCGTACTGTTTTTGTGCCTAAACCTAACGTCATACTAACCACGGCAGTATTGAAACACTGAGTTTTAATGTAGCTACATAATAATGTACAAATGTAAAGTATCTGTGGTTTGCAGAAATGTGCAATGCCAACATTTTTTCTGGTGGTGGGGTTGTCCATACTGGTCCATACACATACTGGTGTAGTATGCTTTACAAATGCATTGCGAAACCTTGGTATAGTACCCTCACCATTGTTCTTTCATTAGTAAAATCATGTACCTCAAGTGAGCAAAAGATTCAGCTTCTAAATGAAACTTGTCACATTGAGGAATATAAGAACACTGATGTAAAGTGACAGAAGTAGCAAAGTGATGCACGTCATTTGCAGAGTAGTTGGAGGTTTACCGATTTTCACACCTGTGCACATCTGGCCACTCTCCTACTACTCCTTTTTGGCCTGAGAGTTGACAGTGTTTTGATCCTAGAGTGATAGCTCTGTCATCTAAGTCACAGTGATTACAACATATTCCGCTGGTGACACATTGTTAGATCAGAAAAACAAGGACACCTCTCAAACCTCTTCTCCTGCATAATTAGCTTCTCAGCTCTATATCTATAAGTCACTATGTTCTAGTGTGATCCACTTTCATACAGTATCACCAATGATTGCCAAAATATGGCGTAATACACATCTTACATTTACAGCTTGTGCAGTGAACTTTTCGGTATGAAAATGTATTGGACATTTGTGTGTTTGGCTCATACTGGATCATAGAGATGGACAGCAGAGAAGTCTTGTGAGCTGCGGGAGAGGTCTGAGCAGTTGTCATGGGTATTTCTTACTTCGGTTTTCTCTGTGAAAACTTGCCACAGTTTGAATCCATTGTAGCTAATAAGATTTGAATTGGGAAGCCTAGAAGAGGACTTTTGGGAAAATAATGTGTTTCTTGTAAGAGCTCAGTCGTCTGGTAGAAAGCTTGTTTGGGAAAATTAGATCAGAATGATTTGTTTCTGTCGTTTGATGATTTAGAAAGAAGTGAGTTACTGCTATTTAGATTCACAGAGTTGGATTTTTCAGTTGGAAACAGTGGACTTTATTAATCGAGGGTTTTTTTTTTTGTTACAGTGAGTGTTATGTTGTAGATAAAATATTCCAAACTGCAGAGATTAGTAAAACACAGTTTTCCACTGCCACAAAAAAACCCACCAAGACATTCTTTCCTCTTCAGTAATGAGCTGAAATCCCACCTCGCAGCCCATTTCATCTCCTTCTTCCTGTCTCAACTCCCTTCTGTCTGAGTAATAAGGGAGTAAAAAGAAAACAATAATCCAATAAACTAGGAAAAAAAAAGAAAAACCAAAATTGACTGAAACAGTGTGAAAGTGCATTTATATATTTATTTCGAAGTGTTACATCACTTCTCTGAGCCCCGCGGGCGGCTTGATTAGCATAATAATTAAGCCGGAGCTGTAATGCACGGTTTGTTCCTATATTGCTCTACACTGCAGTTGGTTTGGTTTTGAAGTTTCACACACACACACCCCCCCCTCCCTCCACACACACGGCTCCCCCCACCTCCCCTCCCGCCCTTCACCTCCTCCCCTATCCAAGAAATTACCATGCATTTAGACAATGGGAATGAATTAACAGGGAGCTAATTTCTCCCGGACTCCTGTGTGTGTGTGACTGGTTATCAGCAGTGCGCGAGTACACCTCTGGGATCTGTGTGTGTGCACACGCCTCTCCTCGCTTTCTCATTACATGCAGTGATTGACTCACACACACACACATACGGAGAGGGAGGGTGTGTGAGATAGAGTAGAAGAAGAGACAGAGAGGAGGGTGTGGAGGGGGAGAAGGAGGGAGGTAGATTGGGAAAAGTTTCATTATGAAATTGAGAATGAGGATTCAATCAGACCTCATTTAAAAACTAATGTTACTCTTCTCCTCTCCAAACACCCCCCACCCTCGCCTCCTATCAGGGATGTTTGCTTGGATTGACATGATTTATAGTGAACTGCAATGAGAGCATAATGATGTTCTCCATAATGAATTGATTAGCATTTAAATAGCTGGGAGAGTGCAGCGCAGTGGAAACTTGGACTGTTAGGGGTTAAAGTTCAGCGTGTGTTTGATATGACTGTCATAGAAAAGGAGGGCTGTGCAGAATCTTCAAGTTTAGGCGTTTTTTGTGGTCGTGTAGGAACCATGGGCTTCTCATCAGTGGCAATATAGAAAAGGTTACACTACTCCACTCCTAAAATGTCGGCCGTGTAGTTTGATAATGAATACATTATCAAGTATTCATTAACTGTAAAGCAAGTGTCATCTACAACGGATGTTTAAATGTTCAAAGTTTCCCCTGAAGTTGAAACTAATCAGAAATTCATTACCGTCACTCATTCTACCGATCGCTGATTAATTTGAAGAGTTTTAATTAGATCTGATTATTCAGTCAGCCTGATTTATTGGACAAACCAAATTAATTGTTTTTAGTTCTACAGGGAACAAATGACGTTTACAAATTATAATTTAGGAGGGCAGACTTAATCAACTGGTGGGGCCGGGACGATATGCTCCAAACAATCACCCCGGTGCTGATTGGGTATGTGTTGCAAGTTTTAACAGTTGCGATTCGATATTATGATTTACTGTGATGTTTGCTAACTTTTATAAACACTAGACCATGGGAAAAAGCTGGATCATACACTTCAAGAGATTTTATATCATGATGCAGATCTCATGTCAGTCACTTTCTGACTTTTATTTCAGTAGAATCACATATTGTGTAGAAATGTGGTAAATAAACTATTAACTGTTTTCATGGGCTTATTTTTAACTTTTAAACTTTTTAAAGTAAAGTTTAACGACTACATTTCGCTGACCTGCTCATCAGGCTTGCCGTTTTTCTCATGCATTGACGTATTTGTGGCAGCAGCTCCAAAATCAACACTGGCTGCCAAATTATTTTTCTGTCTTGTTTTAATTTTTAAAATGACTAAAATCTCAGTGTCCCTCTTTTCATCAGACCACAGTTGAGACAAGAATTAGCCTGGCAAGGTAATGTTAGCACAACTTGTGATCTCATTAGCCTATTCTATACAGAGATCGCCCTACCAGGCTGCTACAGAGGTCCTTCTTTATGCCGTCTTTGCATTTTTACACAGAACCAAACGATGATTATAGACTGTACGCTAGCATCTTGGGATCAAAAGAGGTGTGACAACAAAAAAATATGTACTGGCAGCGCTTTATAAACAATAACAATGGCATAATATGGCAATAACAACCATTTACTGTCCTTATTACATGGTGGCTGATCTTGTCCTCTGCTCAGAAGGTAAGGAGCTCCTAAATCTTATTGTTTTACCAGTTTGGAGACATTTACGGCCATCGCTCTTCTGCTTTAAGTTAGCTGCTAACTGCTACATGTACAACAACAACAACAACAACAACAACAGAGGAAAATATGTTTCTATGTATGTTCTCTCCTGATGAACAGGGTTAATTGCTTTTTTAAAAATGCACTTTATGGCACCTACATTTACGGTATAGGGACACGACTAGTCTCTACATGTGCGTATGAGTCCTGTTTCTATTCCGACTATAAAGTCAGACTACTGTCTAAAGATTTCGGTTCTACACTGACAGAAACTGAAGCACGTTTCTTTGCAAGACAAACACAAAGGAAATTTGACAGCGGCTACAAGGACAATACTGTGATACTCTTTATTATTTTCTCTAGAGAAAGTTTTTTTTTTTTTACTTTCATTTCTGCAAACTGGAAATATATTAAGTGTTTTGTTCACTGGATTTCTACAGGAAAGGGACACAGTGGTGGATCCAGCCAAGGTTTTAATGAAGTGGACACAGCTTGCATGAAAACAACCCCCCAGTCTCACCTGTCCAAGGAAACACTGCTGAGAATATAAAGCAGCGACGCCTGACACCTGCTGACTTTAAGCTGTTTTCTTGTCTGAATTTATGCTCGCGTGTTGACTAATTTGAAAGTTTGAGTGCTTGTGCATGCGTGTGTGTTCCTCGAAGCAGAGCAAATACCGCTCAGCTTGTAATTCTCTTTTAATAACAGTAATCTTGCCACAGCTCTGCTCTGCATCAATAGTCATTGCGCTATTATTCTGAAAAACTCAGGGAGGAAAGGACAAAATGACAGAATAGGGAGTTGAGGAGGAGACACCAGACGACGGCAGTATGCAGACAAAATGAGCCGTCATTTCGTTGACTCAGTATCCTCCTGTTTGTCCTCCTCATTGATACGGCCATGAGCCAATGCTATTGATTACCAATTTCACTTCCTTGCACAGACCCACACATTCTGGCTCCTCCTTTCTTTTCACTCTGTAACAGAAAGACCTTGTCGATTCACACATACAGACCAGCACATACTTAGTCTGTGCATTATTTCAACCAATTACTTTGTCTCTTTCTGACCTGCTCGTACAGACATGCATGCACAATCTCTTAATGCCTGTACGCACAATGTTTGCACAAAACATAAAACACACAGACTTAAACTCTCAGGACCTTTTTTTAATTGTGCTAGTGCAATTACAAATGCAAAGCTGTAGGTCTCGGGTGCATGGACTGTGTGGGCGTCTCCAAGCTGCTTCCTGTGTCTGCAGCAGCACAAACTGCTAAAGGGCTGGGTGAAGGCGACTATAGATCGGAGGGTGTGGTCTCAGTCAGTCACATCTCATTACTCTGAGACAGATGTGCTAATTGCAGTGACAAGAGCTGAGCTACTCCAGGAAATCATACTGTTGTCTGGTAAGACAGCCCAGCCGCCAGAATAAATGTTGGCATTCTGCAGATACGTTGTTATGTTTTGGATATGTTGAAACTTTACATTTCAGCAGCGCTCTGGTTAATGTGTGGTTCGATTGAGGCACAAAAACCACTTGGTTTTGGTTCGGAAAAGATGCAGGAAATGCCCCGTTTCCACCAAACACTTTCGGTATGGTACCTTTGGAACCCAAAAGTAACCCTTCAGACATGGTACTTAGACCCTGGCGTTTCCACTGCAAACAGTACCCTTAAATGTGGGCGGGTTGTTGTCACTCACTGCTCCGTCCAGCACCTACTGTATTTCCTCATCACCCGTGACACAGATGGAAGTCTGCACCTGGTTTATCGTCCACAGAACGAGCCTGCATGCTGACATTTTCAGAACAAAATAGAACAGGCTGCAGTGAGAGTCTCTCTCTCCATGGGATATTTAAAGATAACGTGTTTGTGTATTTAGTCCTTCTCAGGCAAGCTCAGGGGTTTAGTGTTGCTGGAGCCCACAGGAACGACATGCTTGTTTTTTTTTTCTCAGAGCGAGGAGTAGAATATATGCAGTTCACATAATCTGGTCGAAATTAATATACAAAAACGCCTGGAGATCCACTCATTACTAAAAGTGTATGTCATATAAAAACTAAAGTAATGGTCGAAGTTGTCACAGTGAAATTTAAGGTGTGCTGATGGATTCACGTCATCAGCTCATGCATTGAGTAACATAACAAGTAAATGTTCCACCTTAAAAGTTGCCGGCAGTCGGCCCAGTGAATGAAATAATTTTTTCTCCGACTCCAGCTGCTGTGAGAGGCAGCAAAACATCCTTTCATTTTACAGTTACAGTTTATTAATAAAACTCTCCACAGTATGAACAGTGGTTACATGAGCCTCAAAACCAGACACAACTCAGCCCTGAGCAGAGTGACCGTCCTGCTGATTTTTTTCTAATTTAATGTCAGAAAAAGAGAATCCTGACACAAACTCAAGTGTTAACGCAGACTGTCATGATGATTTGGATCAAATCTGAGATCACTGCAGAGCAGAGCAGAGGGGGGATAGTTCTGGACCATGCCAACATCTTTGTTACATCACTAGAAGGAAACAGATTATTTTTAAAAACATATTTTTCCTGCTGTCACTCCCCCCTCTCCTCTCCCCTCATCTGTTCTGTTTTACTTCATCCTCGTCTTGACACTGTATTTTATAGCTAAGCACACGACCACTCGCGCTCCTCTGATAACAATTAACTGGGTTCCAAAGAGTCAGCAAAGATTTTCCCTCCGTCTCTGTCAATGGACATTTTCTTCTTGCTGATGTGAGCACTCTGCTGTGTGTGAGGGAGCGAGAACTGATGTGATCGTCTGTAATTCGGTGTATTTCTGTGTGTCTGTGAGTGTCAATCTGTAACTTGTGTGTGTGTGTGCGTGTGTGTTTGTGTGTGTGTGTGTGTGTGTGTTTGTGTGATAGCCAAACAGCTGAGGGAGATGGCACCCTGTCTGTCTCTGTTAGCATCTTTACTTTGCCAAGACTGCCCTGGCTTAGAGCCTACAGCCTAGACACACACACACACACACACACACACACACACAAAAGCACTGACTCTCCAGCACACACTGACATACATCAGTACACTTTTGTACACATATAAGGATGTCAACACACACATGCAGAGCTTCACTTTGACGTGAGCACACATCAATACTCACTATCAATTACAGACAGTGACAGAAACATGCACACACACACACACACACACACACACACACAATCACACACAAGGCTAGCATCAGAGTATGCACACTCTCCGATACACATGCACCCTTGTATGCACTTTCCTACTAAAGGAAAATCACACATTTTACAAGTGGGTCTTATTTTGTAGTCCTCTGAATTATGAAAAAATATTAAGTGTCATTTTCATGGCAGAGCGTTTGATCGGATCGAGGACTGAGAACTGGTTTTAAATTGGAAACCAGTTCCAAACTTATTAGAACTGGAGATTCGTTGTGAAACGAGCCTTCTGATTCGAACAATGATGGATGAAGTACTTGACAGCCAGCCTTGAGTAAAGTACAGATATCTGACCAGAAAATAACTTTGGTAGGAGTTTAAGTCACCAGTTAGAATATTACTTTAGTTAAATCTTAAAGTGTGTGATATTTACATTACTTAAGTATCAAAAGTAAATGCTGTTAATTAAAAAGCAAACACATTTTGAGAACAATGGAGTTTTTAGCTTTGTAACACCACCTTAAAAATAAAGCCCACATTACACTTGGGGGAAAAAAAAAAAAAAAAAAACGAGGTCTTTTTCACAACTTAAAGTATTTTAAGAACAAAATCCATCTCCCATTTTTCATTTGTCCCATCTGTCTCTTCCTCCCTCCTTACTTCATCCCACCCTTCCCTATTTTCTTGTAAGTAACTAAGATGCTTAGCGGAAATTTATTGAAGTAAAAGTAAACATTTAATTAAGCAAATGTGTTGGACTAAAAGTGAAAGTTGACAGAAATTAAAACTCAAGTGAAGTACAAATACTCCCAAAAAATACTGAAGTACTGCAACAAAGTATTATTACTGAATTACATTGCACCACTGGATTCTAATTATTGGTTTCTCAAAGCAAGGGTCAGTCCTGTTGTAATGGACCTTTTGCTAAGCCCCGCCCCTTTGTGATGGTCCATCAGGCAGTCAGGCGTGTAGCCCACACTGTAACTAACTGCACTCCCTGAAGAGATATTATCATATTTGTTGTAACAATGAAAGAGTGATTCCAGAGAGAAGCAGACAGAGGGGTCTACAGTCTGTGTTTGAAGGATATATCCAGGATGTCAAACTGACTCAGCAGCAACAACAGGTTAAAAAGACAAAGATAGTTAGAAGCTAAAGCCGAACTATAGGCTACAGATCACAGTGCAGATGAACGTGTTTGGCTTCGTTCCTGTGCTGCCAACTGCTGGAGCTTTGCCACCAGACAGCCAGGGATCTCCAGGGGAGTCAAAAGTCAAAAAATGTTCATCTGCACACACTGTGATGAAACACAGCTGGTTGAATATGAGCAAAGTTTCCCTGCTTCCCTTCACTGGTTCCTGTACAGCAGGGTTGGTCTTTGTTTCACTGTTATAATCATTACAAAGCAAAAGCAGCATGTGTATACATTCAGTAGGCTATATCTTCAGTAGCTAGCTAGCTAACCCTACACTTTTCAGGGTTTGGTTTTGGAACAGGGAAGAAACGTATATCTTTTTCCAACCTCTCCAGGTAACGAGTATCATTAATACACGACGTGCCCCAGGCACAACATTTAGCTCCAAATCCACAAAACCAGCCTGAAAGTTAAATCTGAAGACATTTTGTGAGAGTCAGTGGAGAACAGCTATCGGAGCTGGCCAGTGCTACGGCATGACTGGTCTGCGTTTGAGGGGCAGGACTTAGTGAAGGGTCAGTTGCGTCTATCTCACTATTTGCACATATGGTAATGGCAGTATGAGATGTTTAAGGTCAAGTTAGGGGCGGGTGATGTTCCTAAAATATTGCCAGGATATTTTGGGTGTGTCTGTGATGTGAAGAGGTGTGTCCTGTGTGTCCAGTGTAGTGATATATTTTGGTATTCAAGTCAAGTCACTGGGACACATTACATGGAAGTTATTATATTATTTTTCTTTAAAATATAGCAAAGTGTGCTACATGAGACACATTTATTCTATTCACTGATATTGGTAAGTCAGATGAAGGTATTAATGATAACATTGGTTTTGTGTCATTTAAACAGTAGTATATTGATGATCCTCAGTCAGACCCCAGTAGTTAAACGGAGGGCTGGGAGGTGAGCTGACCGTCCTCCTACAGCTGACATCGGGTGAAACTGAGTGAGAAGATGCCCCTGGGTCTGGAGTGAATGTCTTCTGAACGTCTGACTTAAAACTAACTTCACCATGGAGTGGCAGCTACGGCTGGCTAGACAGCATTGATTAACGGAGCTGTTTGTTTGTTTGCAGTCATTAATTCGGCCACATGAAGGTGTAGCTGCTTCACAGCAGAGATTAGAGCTTGGATGGTGGAGAAGTTAAACATGCAAGACTGTCTGCTGTCTGTAGGTAAACTGTCTTGTCTTTACCTGCTGGCTGTACAGCTACAGCTTTATTAAAGTTAGGTTATTTAAGAGGTAGCTTTAGCTGCCCTGTGGCTGAACACACATTTGGCTCAGTGGGCTTTTGATATGATATCCTCCCTGAATATGATTTCCAACCTGACATTCAGTTTCAGTGTCAGCTCCAGAGGATGTAATCATGTGGTCTGGAATTGTTTTAAAAACAGGGATTAGCTTCAGCAAAGCCTCAGTCTGGCTCTGACTATCGACTGCAGCAGCAGAAAACAGGCTGCAGCATCAAACAGTCCACCATGACCTGAACTGGATCCCAGTTCACCCAGACAGCTTCACCAGAGTGGAATTAAAAGTGGAAACAGAGTTTATTCCATTCACAAAGTAGTACAACAATACATAAAAAACTCCACATGGAAAATAACGTTCATGGTTAGTGTTTGCTTATTGTCAATTCCAGAGGGATTTACTCCACATTCTGGAAGGGATTTTATTTTGTCTTGTTAGTTTATTTGCATCTCAGTCTGTGTGGACAGAAGTTTACTGTGTCATTTATATGTTTTTACCCTGTTCTGTCTGCTTGTTTGAACAAACTTTCTTGAAAATCTAACAGTAAATAGTGAAGAACGTTTCATAATGGATGGCTACTTTTTGGGCTGACAGCTGGTGCACAGTCTCATAAAACAGGCATTGATGCTATGGCCACAGAGCATACTTGTTTCTGATTGGCTCGCTAGTGTTCGTTAAAAACATTTCAGACATGTCAGTGTGCATTAGAAAATATTATTAATACAGTGTAAACTTGCAGTATAAAGCTGCAGGTAGCCTTTTCTTTTACTCCAGTTTCTGTATATTATATGTTGGTGTTCCGTTGAGAAAATGACTTTCTCAAAAACTAGTAACGGATGTGTGTCGACAGCTTGATT